>NW_021604643.1:8504965-8524583 GCF_004785775.1 Grammomys surdaster
TTGTCCCCTTACCCCATCCCCCACCCACCCAGGAACCCCCTATCCCCTCAACCCTCCTCCTTCTCTGCGGATGTAACCCCTACCTACCCCCAACTCCCACCTCCCCACCCTCAAAATTCCCACCCCCTGGGGCGTCCAGCCTTCATGAGGTCAAGGATCTCTTCTTCCACCTATGCCCAGCAGGGCCCTCCACTCTGACTTATTCAGCTGAAGCCCTGGATCCCTCCCTAAGTGCTCCCAGGCTGGTGGTTTAGACCTTGGGAGCTGTGGTTGGTTGGTATTGTTGCTCTCCTCATGGGGCCACAAACACTTTCAGCTCCAATGGTCTTCACTCTAACTCCTCCATTGGGAACCCCATTATCAGTTCAATGGCTAGTTGTGAGCATCTGCCTCTGAATATGTCAGACTCTTGAAGACCTCTGAGGAGACATCCATATCAGGCTCTTATCAGCATGCACTTCCTGACTTCCACATCAGCATCTCCCTTTGGTGACTGCACATGGGATGGATACTCAGGAGGAATGGTCTTTGGACGGCCCCTCCTTCAGTTTCTGTCCCTCACTTTGTCTCCATATTTGCTCCCTTGAGTATTTTGTTGCTCCTTCTAAGAAGGACCGAATCACTCTCACTTGGTCTTCCTTCTTCATGAGCTTCATGTGGCCTGTGAGTTGCATCTTGGGCATTTCAAGCTTCTGGGCTAATACCCAATAATCAGTGAGTGAATACCATGTGTATTCTTTTGTGATTGGCTTACTTCACTCAGGATGATAATTTCTAGTTCCATCCATTTACCTAGGAAACTCTCAAATTCATTGTTTTTAATAGCTGAGTAATACTCCATTGTGTAAATATACCACATTTTTTGAATCCATTCCTCAGTTGAAGGACATCTGGGTTCTTTCCAGCTCCTGGTTATTATAAATAAGGCTGCTATGAACATAGTTGAGCATATGTCCTTGTTATATGTTCGAGCATCTTCTGGGTATATGCCTAAGAGTGGTATAGCTGGATCCTCAGGTAATGCTAGGTCCAATTTTCTGAGGACCTGCCACACTGATTTCCAAAGTGGTTGCACCATCTTGCAGTCCCATCAACAATGGAGGAGTGTTCCTCTTTCTCCACACCCTCGCCAGCATCTACTATCACCTGAGTTTTTAATCTTAGCCATTCTGACTGGTGTGAGATGGAATCTCAGGGTTGTTTTGATTTGCATTTCCCTGACGACTAAGGATACTGAACATTTCTTTAGGTGCTTCTCGGCCATTTGAGTTTCCTCTGTTGAAAATTCTTTGTTAAGCTCTATGCCCCATTTTTTAATAGGGTTATTTGGTTGTCTGGAGTCTAATTTCTTGAGTTCTTTGTATATATTGGATATTAGCTCTCTATCAGATGTAGGATTGGTAAAGATCTTTTCCCAATTTGTTGGTTGTCGTTTTGTCCTATTGACAGTGTCCTTTGCCTTACAGAAACTTTGCAATTTTATGAAGTCCCATTTGTCAATTCTTGATCTTAGAGCATATGCCATTGATGTTCTGTTCAGGAACTTTTCCCCTGTGCCCAAGTATTCGAGGCTCTTCCCCACCTTCTCTTTTATTAGTTTCACTGTATCTGGTTTTATGTGGAGGTCCTTTATCCACTTAGACTTGAGCTTTGTACAAGGAGATAAGAATGGATCAATTTTCATTCTTCTACATGTTGTCTTCCAGTTGAACAAGCACCATTTGTTGAAAATGCTGTCCTTTTTCCACTGGACAGTTTTAGCTCCTTTGTCAAAGATCAAGTGACCATAGGTGTGTGGGTTCATTTCTGGGTCTTCAATTCTATTCCATTGATCTTCCTGCCTGTCTCTGTACCAATACCAGGTAGTTTTTATCACTATTGCTCTGTAGTACAGCTTGAGGTCAGGGATGGTGATTCCTCCAGAAGTTCTTTTATTGTTGAGAATAGTTTTCGCTATCCTAGGTTTTTTGTTATTCCATATGAATTTGAGAATTTCCTTTTCTTACTCTGTGAATAATTGAGTTGGGATTTTCATGGGAATTGCATTGAATCTGTAGATTGCTTTTGGCAAGATGGCCATTTTTATTATATTAATCCTGCCAATCCATGAGCATGGGAGATCTTTCCATCTTTTGAGATTTTCTTCGATTTCTTTCTTCAGGGACTTGAAGTTCTTGTCATACAGGTCTTTCACTTGCTTGGTTAGATTCACACCAAGGTATATTATTTGTGACTATTGTGAAGGGTGTAATTTCCCTAATTTCTTTTTCAGTCTGTTTATCTTTCATGTAGAGGAGGGCTACTCATTTGTTTGAGTTGATTTTATAACCAACCACTTTGCTGAAGTTGTTTATCAGGTTTAGGAGTTCTCTGGTGGAAGTTTTGGGGTCACTTAAGTATACTATCATATCATCTGCAAATAGTGATATTTTGACTTCTTCCTTTCCTATTTGTATCCCTTTGACTTCTTTTTGTTGTCTAATTGCTCTGGCTAGGACTTCCAATACTATATTGAATAGGTAAGGGGAGAGTGGGCAGCCTTGTCTAGTCCCTGATCTTAGTGGGATTGCTTCAAGTTTCTTTCCATTTAGTTTGATGTTGCTGTAAATTGCTTTTACTATGTTTAGGTAGGGGCCTTGAATTCCTGATCTTTCCAAGACTTTTATCATGAAGGGATGTTGAATTTTGTCAAATGCTTTCTCAGCATCTAGTGAGATAATCATATGGTTTTTTTCTTTAAGTTTGTTTATATAGTGGATTACATTGATGGATTTCCGAATATTGAACCATCCCTGCATTCCTGGGATAAAACCTACTTGATCATGATGGATGATTGTTTTGATGTGTTCTTGGATTCGGTTTGCTAGAATTTTATTGAGTATTTTTGCATCGATGTTCATAAGGGAGATTGGTCTGAAGTTCTCTTTCTTTGTTGGGTCTTTGTGGGGTTTGGGTATGAGTGTAATTGTAGCTTCATAGAATAAATTGGGTAGTGTTCCTTCTATTTCTATTTTGTGGAATAGTTTGAAGAGAATTGGTATTAGGTCTTCCTTGAAGGTCTGATAGAATTCAGCACTAAAACCATCTGGTCCTGGGCTTTTTTTAGTGGGGAGACTTTTAATGACTGCTGCTATTTCCTTAGGGGTTATGGGACTATTTAGATGGTTTATCTGCTCCTGATTTAACTTTGGTACCTGGTATCTGTCTAGGAAATTGTCCATTTCATCCAGGTTTTCCAGTTTTGTTGAGTATAGGCCTTTGTAGTAGGATCTGATGATTTTTTTCAATTTCTTCCATTTCTGTTGTTATGTCTCCCTTTTCAGTTCTGATTTTATTAAGTTGGATACTGTCTCTGTGCCCTATGGTTAATCTGGCTAACGGTTTATCTATCTTGTTGATTTTCTCAAAGAACCAGCTCCTGGTTTTGTTGATATTTTGTATTGTTCTTTCTGTTTCTATTTGGTTGATTTCAGCCCTGAGTTTGATTATTTCCTGCCTTCTACTCCTCTTGGGTGTATTTGCTTCTTTTTGTTCTAGAGCTTTTAGTTGTGCAGTCAAGTTGTTAGTGTGTGCTCTCTCCAATTTCTTTTTGTAGGCACTTAGAGCTATGAGTTTTTCTCTTAGCACTCCCTTCATGGAGTCCCACAAGTTTTGGTATGATGTGTCCTCATTTTCATTGAATTCTAAAACGTCTTTAATTTCTTTCTTTATTTCTTCCTTGACCAAGTCATCATTGAGTAGAGAGTTGTTCAGTTTCCATGTGCACGTGGGTTTTCTATTGGTTTTGTCATTATTAAAGACCAGTCTTAATCCGTGGTGATCTGATAAGATGCAAGGGATTATTTCAATCTTTTTGTATCTGTAGAGGCCTGTTTTGCGACCAATTATATGGTCTATTTTGGAGAAAGTACCATGAGGTGCTGAGAAAAAGGTATATTCTTTTGTTTTAGGATGAAATGTTCTATAGATGTCTGTTAAGTCCATTTGGTTCATAACTTCTGTTAATGTCAAAGTGTCTCAGTTTAGTTTCTGTTTCCATGATCTGTCCATTGCTGAGAGTGGGGTGTTGAAATCCCCCTCTATTATTGTGTGAGGTGTAATGTGTGTTTTGAGCTTTAGTAAAGTTTGTTTTTTATGTATGTAGGTGGGGTAGCTGGTGTGTCCTGAATGTCCCTGTTTCCCAGATGTATCTCTGGGGCTTAGGGAGTGAGATGGAATTCTTACCAGCTGCTCTGAGTGCAGTGGCTCCTCTAGGATGGCTCGGGATTCAGTATCTCCACAGGACCAGACCAGCTCTATGTCTGCCCCAGCCCAAAGTTGAGCTGATTTCTTAGAAAGACATAGGAATTAGGCCATAAGGATATCTACAACATACCTTTAGTTAAAACAGACAGAAATCGAATATGATTCTATCTGTTCTCAGAAACCATCAATCTCTGTGGCTGGATATTGACAATAATGGTAAAAGAGATTTGTAAGTGCTCTGCACTGATAAATGCTTTCTTCCTTGATACCAAAAGTAGCAAGTGGATATGCAAGGAATACATAGACAGCATACTACTAAGTATGAACTTCCCAAGGAGTGAGGAGGACTTACAACTAAGGCTACTGGGTGATTGACTCTTGGCCTCCCAGCACAAAAGAAGCTGTTGATCTTTGTGAAGGCATAGCCACAGGTCTTGGAGTAATTGGAATAATGAGACTGGAACATGAGATCATTAGAAGGGTGATACTTGGCTCATTCATGGTAGCAAGGAAATTTAGTTCTCTACATCCTATCCTGATCTAAAAAACTCTTATTATGTGATTGAGTGTGTCTCAACCTGAAGGATGTTTGTAATCAAAATGAAGGCACTGGTTGGAAAAGAGTGGCGTCTGGACATTGGTGTACAAATATGTGGGAGTGTCCTCCTGAGACAGAACACTGAACTCTCTGATTATGATGGGCCTATCCTGCCTGAGGAATTACCTCTCTCTTCTTTGAGTCAGATACATTCCCAGCCTAACTAGACTCCCATTGTGCCCTCTATCCCTATGTTAAAGATTTGAACAATCCTGTAGGAAAAAGAAAACACAAACATGCCCTTTTCCCCATATTAAATACCTGATCAGGATCATGCCATATGCCAGTAAGTAGATTCTTCCTTTTCACCTAGGCGTAAGTATGCCTAGCTGTAGGGTGCCATAGACAAACAGCAGAAAGTTCCTTGGCATCCAAATTTTTAAAAATTTAAGTTAAAAAGAACATAATTTGGGGTTGGGGATTTAGCTCAGTGGTAGAGTGCTTGCCTAGCAAGCGCAAGGCGCTGGGTTCCGTCTTCAGCTCTGAAAAAAAAAAAACAAGAACATAATTTAAATAAACTTGTGGTGTTTGGGGATATACCTCCCCCTTTTTTATTTTATGAAGATATTGTTTTAAAGTTTCATAGGCCCATTCCACAATACCTTGTCCTTGAGGATTAAAAGGAATCCCAGTAATATAGGTAATATTAAATTGTTGACAAAAAGTCTCAAATGCTTGACTGCAATAGCCAATTCCATTATCTGTTTTAATCTGATTTGGAACAGCCTGCATAGAAAAACAATGTAGGCAATAACTTATTACATTTTTAGTTGCTTCTCCTGTTAAAGCAGTTTCAGCTAGAAAGCCTGAGACGGTGTCAATAGTCGCATATACATATTTTAATTGTCCAACATCGTAAATATGAGTAACATTCATTCGATATAATTGATTAGGTATGAGTTCTCAAGGATTAACACCATTATGTGGTACAGGTAGAAACTGAGGACATTCAGGACAAGTCTTTACAATTTGACATGCACATTCTCTAGAAATACCAAAATTGTTGTCTCAAGCTATTACTATTTTGATGATGTAAAGAATGAGATTATTTGGCTAACTATTCCTGTGTAAATCCTATAATCTTCCTGGTATACAAATCTGCTGTGGCATTTCCCTAAGGGGTTCAAGCAATCCAGTGTGGGGAAAAATTAGAGGGCTGCAGCTGTGGAGTCCCTGGGGGTTTCCACGCTGCAGTGGGTCCCACATGCAGGAGGAAGTCTAAGGTTCCAGAGGCCGGGGGCTTTGCGGCGGTAGGCTCCAATGACACGAAGAAGTCCTTGGTTCCAAAAGGTTTATTGTCATTGCGGATGGTGGATGGATCTGGGCATACCCCCGTAAAACTCAGGGCAGTCCTGAGTTATATAGGGAGGGAGAAAGGGGGAGGATTGGGGGAGGATCTGGGGAGGATCTGGGGAGGCATGCTTAATTTGCTCTGCCCTCTGGCCTTCATTAGTATGTAAATCCCTAGAGCCTGAGGCTTCTAGTCACACCCTCTACCTGTGCACTTTGGGAGGGGCTGTCTGGCCTACGTGACTGAACAATGTAAATCTATGGAGACTAGACTGATTTTCAGGACCCTGGGTTCTGGGAGCATGCAGAATTCCTGCCGGTTCTCACGCAGAGTCTCAGGGTTCTAGGCAACTGCCCAGCCATGACCCAGAATACCCTTACGCAGTCCCACAATCCAGTATGAGCTCTTAAATGTCCTATAAAGTTAAGGAATAGTACGCTCTTTTAAATTGAGTTGTATTTGCATAAGTAATTGCAAAATTTGAGAATTAGCAGTATCTAAAAAAGGAACAATTTCAAGTAATTGTGAACCATGAACTATATATTGGCTATCAGTATACAAATTAAAAACTTTTCAGCATTTCCTTTTTAAAATTGAATATTTTATTAATTTACATTTCAGATGTTATACCCTTTCCCCATTTCCCCACCCAGAAACCTTCATCCCATCCCACCTCCTTCTGCTTCTATGAGAGTGTGCCCCCATCCACCCACTCACTCCTGCCTTCCCATCCTCTAATTTCCCCACACTGTGACATCCAGTCTAAACGGGACCAAGGGCTTCCTCCCCCACCGATGCCTAACAAGGCCATCCTCCCCTACATATATGGCTGGAGCCATGGGCCCCTCCATGTGTATTCCCAAGCTGGCTGTTTAGACTCTGGACTCTGGTTGATTGGTATTGTGACTTTCCCCATGGGGCTGCAAACCCCTTCGGCTCCTTCAGTCATCTTTCTAACTCCTACCTTGGGCACCCAGTGATCAGTTCAATGGTTGGCTTCAAGCATCTGCCTCTGTATATGTCAGACTCTGGCAGAGCCTCTCAGGAGACAGCTATATCAGGCTCCTGTCAGCATGCACTTCCTGGCATCCACAACAGTGTCTGCATTTGATGACTGCATGTGGACTGGATCTCCATGTGGGATAGTCTCTAGATGGCCCCTCCTTCAGTCTCTGTTCCACACTTTGTCTCTGTATTTCCTTCCATGGGTATCCCCCTTTTGTATTTCATAAACAAGACTGAGCCTGTCTTAGGTCGTTCTGGCAAGAGTGCCTTCTTTATCATGGATTATACATTATCAAAAACTGCATTTATGTCTTAGGTTGGTAAGGCTCTGTGCAGAATCTTACCTGTCCTTGGCTTGCCAGCCTGTTAAATTAATAACTCTGTCTGGGGATCCATTTTCAGTTTCAAGCCATGTACTTTGGCTGCCAACATGTTGATGCTGTTAAAGACAAGATCACTGGACTTTGTTTATTGCCTTGCTTGTTCTTTGACTATTTGTGTTTATTGCCTTCCTTGTTCCTTGACTATTTGCATCTGTTGTATTGCTAGTTCCTCAACCTAGAACTGACCTCAATACTTGCATGTAATTAAAATGATATAAAAGCAAAAAAAAAATCAACCAGCAAAAACAAAAGCAAAACAAAAAAACCACCAAACTTAGAAGTTAGAAAAAATCTTGGGAGTGGGGCATATATGATCAAGATACATTGTATACAGGTATGACCTTTTCAAAAGCAAACTATACTTTCAAAAGAAAAAAATTAAACAATCATTCTATACAGAAATAGCAATAAGCTTTTCTGAAGGAGACCCAAACAAGACAATGCCTATTGTCCACAGGTTGACACTCACAACCCAGCTTTGTTTCTAGATATATAACCAGACTGTGTTTCCTCAGTTGCTATGTATACTTGGAATATGTATATTGAGGAGTTGGCAAGAATATCTATATTGTTTCCCAGACCTGTGGTATGAGGAATGTCATGATTAGAAAGGCCAGTAGAAACCATTATATGTGCCTCTACTTGGGAAAATCATGAATCAAAATCAGTAATCATTCACTTGGAAAAGTTTTGGAGAGAGTGCCACCATCAAGAACATGAAAGATTCAGGGCAATAAGTTCAACCAATTCTCTGTGTAACTTTCCTGTTTGCCCTGTGCAGAAAACAGACAGACTTCAGGTCATGGCAGTTATAAGTCTAAGTAGGTAGTGGATCCAATTGTTCCTTCTGTACTATATATTATTTCCTTTTTTTTTCTTGTAAAACAAACTAAGTTATCTTCTGGTACCACATGAAGGAACTGATCTAGCAAATGCTTTTTCCCCTCTAGAGCTGTTTTTAAGGCCTATTAGAAAGATGGCAAAACATCCAGTATACCTTCAGTGTCCAGTCTCGAAAGTATATTAATTCTCCCTAAGCCCATTTCTCTTTGTGTATTGTGTTTTCTTAGACATGGATTCTTCTTCTGTATTGATACCAAATGTCAGTCTTTGTTCAGTGTTGCACTAATTCTGCTGGAATCACCTGAAATAAAAGCTTAATATCTGAGGTGTTAGAGACATCTGGTGACTGTACTCCTCACACATACATACATATTGCACATACACAGTTGTCACACTTGACCTGGTGAATCATTCTTAGAGACCTCGGTACAATCCCAAATGGAGACCACACACACACACGCACACGCACATGCACATAGGCATGCACACACACACAAAATGTAGTCACACACTTTATTTAATGAACTTCTCTGCTTCAACAATAAAAACATATTCTGTAAATTTCTCAGAGAAATTTAACAAAAGGAGAAACCATTGTTCCACTGTTTTTTTCTTCTATGGAGGGATTTCAGAGGCTTTTTTGAGATTTCTATTATTATGTTAATTTGAGTACCTAAGTTGAAGTCATATAGTTCTGAAAGAAACTCCCAGATACTGAGTATCTGGTTCATAACAACATCGATATTCAGGCATTTAATATTGTGTAAACTGTCCAAATACATAAATCATAACACAAGCATAAACAATATCAAATAGAATGATATTTAATTTTAAAGAAAAAGCATAGAACAGAACTTAAAGAAAAGTGCTTAAATTTTTATTTACATAAAAATAGCTTGGCTTAAACATGAGAATATTTATAAATGAGAATAGTTAGTCAAATGCAACACTAACTTAAGAAATTACTGAAAGTGCTATAAAAATTAGTAACTTTAAAAATATAAAGACTGTGATGCTCAAATCCTACTAATGCCACAGGAGTAGTGCCAGTGCCAGAGTGAAGTTGGCTAAGAGGAGGCAGAAAGGAGATTCCATGTGGTATGTCTTTTGCCCAGGTTGAGATTGACACTCTGACAGAATAGATAGGTGTAAAATGCACTAGAAGTGAATTTTTCCATAGCTCTAATCATCTAATGTTTCTGTATCAGGACACTAAATGCATCGAGCAAGATTGGAGTGTCCTATCCTCCTCTCTCTTAAACATCCATTTTTAAGTAATTGGTATAGTTTTCTTTAAATATTGAAATGAGTTGACTGGTGACACACTCTGGGCCTGAGTTTCACTTGCTGGGGAGGTTTGTGGCTATTTCCCTCATTCCTTCACTTGTTATATAACCATTCATTCAAGAAATAAATTCTTTTATTGTAATCATTCTTGGGTGGCTTTTCACAATTTATATCTTTTTACTATTTGTTCTCATTTCTTTTAATTGTATAAACTGTTTGATTCACTCCGTGACTTTAAATGCTTGTGGTTTCTGTAAAGTTGGTAATGATGCCTCCTTGTTTCATAAGAGGTTTGGAAATTTTGATGCCAAAAGTGATGACTGATCTAGACTGGAGATGTAGTGATGAAAACATTAACTGTGAGTTCTTGATGGTAGGCCTTCTTTCCCCGAATTAAGAGGAGTTACATGATTGACAGTAGACAAGGGCTGGGGACGTGTCTCAAAGAAAGACTCTCCTCTATAAATGAGTTTGGCAGTAGCAGAAGAAAAGAAGAAGAAGAAGAAGGAGGAGGAGGAGGAGGAGGAGGAGGAGGAGGAGGAGAAGAGGAAGAAGAAGACGAGTTTATTGTGGACTCAAATAGACTTTAATGTCTTACAGAATATAACTGTAATTGCACTGTCATTCACCACATTCCAAATTTTACTATTAATTTCATTTTAAACATATTTTATGTTTTATGTGTGTTTTACATAGATGTATGTCTGTGTGTGCCCTACATGTGTGTCTACTGCCTACCAAGACCAGAAAAGGATGTCAGATAACTTTGAACCTGGAGTTACAGTAGCTTGTGAGCTGCCATGTGGATGCTGGTAATAAAACTCGTGTCCTTACAGGACAAGTCAGTGCTCTTAACCTCTGAGACATCTATCTAATCTCCCATAAGAAGTCTCTTATGGGAGAAATGTCTCTTATTTGCTCTGGTGATTCTAGAAATAAGTATGTTATCTAGTACCTCCAAAATACGTTGCTAGACTTTGTGTGTTCATTCAATTTTAGTTTAACACACACACACACACACACACACTTGTCTTTCCCATGCTTTTTTTTTGGCTGATAGAGAACAACATGTATTTATGTATCACAGAGGACTTGATATGTGCATAAAAGCAAAACAACAATAACCAGTACAAAAAGAACCCACAATCACAAAAAGAATTTATTTTGAAGCAACAGCACATACACTTCTTGAGACTTCATTGCAGTTCACTTGTCTCTATGCACCAGTGAATAAGATTGATATGATAAAAGACCCATGCCTTAGCAGCCATTCTGAATAAAAAGACTGTTAATGGTTAACTGTTGCTGTTAATTACAGGGGACAAGAAAATGCTGTCCCTTAGCTCTACTAAACATCTCCTGAAACATTCCAATAGTTTTCTAAGAAATATCTGGGGCTCTGGCTACTATTTGTAGGTCTGAGCGTTGGCTGAAGCCAAGGTCATGGAAATCAATAGGGTGCCACTAACACACCCATTCAACTTATACTGGTATTCACTGTATAAAGTCTACATTTTAAGTAGCAAGCATTGCTACCTTGTGATGGTTAGATTTTCTGCATTATCATGAAGACATACCCTCTGTTGTATAGTTCTATTTGTTTGGGGGTATTTTGTTTTGTTTTGTTTTTCTGAACAAAACTATTGTTCCTCATATGTGGGGTTACAAAGTGCCTTTGATTCCACGTTGGATTCATTATTTGAGCTATGAGGCAGGAAAATCACATTCTAGAAAAAAGAAAATATGTGAAGTTACCAAACATTATTTCCTTAGTATCTTTAAGTAAGAAAAACATGTAAGATCAGAAGGAAGGGAACCAGATCCTAAGACCCTGACTGAATACATTCCAGTGTGCAATTGGTCTTTATCAAGTCAAGACTGGTAAAGAGAGTAGTCAGTATAAGAAAAAGTATTCCTAGTTAGTGGGGAGGGAACCATGCTCCAGCATCCTGAACACAGGCAACTTCATCACAACACCAGGAAATATTTTTAACTTTCCAGAACCTAAGTTCCTTTGCAACAGGGAAGGGAAGAACCAGGTGGTTTGTCTGTTTCCATGTCTAGATAATCCTCATCGGCTACACAATTACCTTCTATCTGATCATCTACTGTCCCACCTCCCTGTCCAAATCACCTGATATTCATGTCATTGTGACTGATGTCATTTTATCTGCTATCATGACAGCATAGATCAACATGTCCCAGAAGAATACCAGGAAAGATTCAGGAAGCCTATACAATACTCACCCCAGGGAAGTCAAAGTGACTCTGTTTCCACCGCAGCATGGCAATGATCACAGCCAGGCCAAGCTCCAACAGACTGCTGATCAACATCAGTGAAAAGACACCCTAAATTCAGGAGAAGAGAGGTCAGTGTGATTGAGCCAACTGAAGCCCTCATACCTGGGTGGTAGGTGACTGTAGAGATTAAATCATATCCACCATCAGAGAAAGGAAAGGATCTTCCCAAACCTACAAAAGGGCTAAATTTGATGTCTGGTCCCTTCATTCCTTGGAGAAAGTGGGTGAAGAGGACAAACTAAATCGACAAAGCCATTTTCTAATACTTCTCATCTCTCTTGATCATGGATTCTGACTACAGTGTTCACTCAATTAGGGAGCAGAGAGGAGTAGTGACCCCAGGACAGAGTCAACAGCTCCTACTCTTCTCTGTCTTTTGCTGCTTAGTGTGAGGCTGTGCAAGTCTCTGCTTCTCCAACTTCTATGTTCTCACTTATCACATGAGGTAGTACTTCCTGTACAGAGACTTGTGAGGATTAGTGAGGTTCTGACCCTGCAATCTCTTTGTAAAAGTTAGCATTGATAGAACATTCTTCCTTGGGATGCATTTCTTTTTGTGATGGCAAAACGGTAGAAAAGCAATCCAGTTTCTACTGTCTGCAACATCACAAATCAACTCAAAGAAAGGTCTAAGTAAAGAACACATATCCTATGATCTTTGTCCTGAGGTGTCCTTCATGAAGACCACTTGGTAGGAAGGGTGATGAATGTGACATTATAAACCCTTCATTTATCTGCACACATACAAGCATTGTGAAACTGCATACAATGTGAAACTATCCCATGATGACATCTTACTTTGCGATCCATAAAAATTTCTTCCCAATATTTCAGGCTTCTAAAGTCAGGCTTAGTTATTCCAGATGTTAATTTACTCACATTATTATGCATCTAATTTACACATTCTTTCTTCTTGTGGTTTCTTTAAGTACGGAAGAAACACTTGATGCAGATCCATAAGGAAACAGAAAGCCTGAGGCTGACAAGACCTGACTATCTGGCCATCTTGGTGCTGTGGGTTTTCTTACTTTAATTTTATTATAATAAGAGAATGAATATTATACAGAATTTTCATTGTTATCTTACCCAAAAGTTCTCTCCATGTGATAGGGACCAAGTGTATGTTCTTAGATGTTTTAATTGAAGGCATTTTATTCCTGTTAGTCAAATTGCAATACTTTCTTACAACAAGATGGAGGTCCCTCACATCACTGCCAGTTACTCTTCTCTAGTTCACTGTATTTCTTTTCTCATTTAACAATCTCATCTCTTTGAGGCTGATGAAAGCAACAGTGAGCTCACCTCCATACAGGCCCAGTGCAGGCTACTGTGAGTCCTTGAGGGAGCAGACACCTGACACCCCTACTCTACTCCTATCCTTCCCACAATCCATTTCTCAGTGCTTAGTTGAGTTTTGCTCAGCTCACACTACTCCCTCTACTATACATGCGCCAGGGTTCCTTGTTGGCGAATCCATATCACCTGAGTCTTTTGCATATGAAACTTATCGTGCTAAATAAATAAAATCCAATCTATAAATACAATTTATTTATAAGATAAGCAAATTTATTTGTTTATAAAATAAATCCTATCAATATATATAGGCCTCTGGAAAAGATATTAATGCTTTTAATCCAGATTCATTTTTGGGTTAAAAATGATTTGGGGTTAAAATCCTTAACATTGTTTACCTTTCCTTTATTCAGCCTTGATTGTTCCCTAAGATCTCAAACAGAAAGAGTGATTTTCAAAAGATAGGAAAAAGATGCCTATTTCCCCATAACTAAAAATAAAAATATTCAGTGCGGCCTTTAGTAATACTTACAGCCAAAACAGATTCGGTGGTAGTGCACTCATTCCTGTCTGAGTCATAGGAACGGCGATAGTAATGATATTCAGTTGGTCTAAGTTCCTTGTTCTGCTTGCACTCCTCTGAGGCAGGATGCAAACCAGCCAGGCTGACAGAGATGATAATGATGCCCATGAAAGCAAATGAAACACTCAGGATGTTCAGAGTCAGGCTGCCATCTACCTGGAAAAAGCAGCAGGTTTCACTTATAGCTCTCTTCCAAAACTATGCACCAATTTTCCTTATTTAGCTTCAATAGCAGCTTAAAGATTAATAATTTATTTCTTTATTCTTCCTAATGCATAATTACAATCACTTCAAAGAGCAGAGCCCCTGGTTTTCCGTGCCTATTTTTCCTATGCTCCATTTCCCAGATGTTATTTGCTAGGTTACTCTACCAAACCACCACCACCTCATGTGACTAAGGATGCCATTTGTGGAAACAGTGTGAGGCAGAAAGAAACAGAATGGGACTCTATGTTGGTAAATTGAGGCCGCAGTGGCAGAAGTCCTTGGAGTCTCACTGATCTGCATTACTCAGTTTCAATGCTCATTTTGGATCTTCTCTGTAACACTTATGGTGTCAGTGAAATAAAGAAACTTTTCTTGATAGTGGCTTTATTTCTTTTTCAATGTATTGAAAATGAAAATTGAGCTAAAATCAGTCTGAAAGCTACAGTTACATGTAGGTGTTTCTAGGACACACCCAACTGTATGGCACTTGAGTGTGATTTAATTTCAGGTCACTTATATTTTAGACAGATTGTATAAATCACTCAGAACTTGGTGCTTTTAGGTGCTTCTTTTCACAAATAGTGACTAAAATCAAACTCTTGGACACTTTAACCAATATTTGCAATCAGAAAACTGATCGTATGTGTGCTCTTGGAATGCACTACGTTCACCCTAACTGGCATTCTTCTTTAGTCTCCATACACTGTATAAAAAGAACATTCTTCAGCATTGGTGAAGCATCTTACATAAGCCTTAATCTATTTACAGACTACCTCTATTCTCAGTTGATTTTAGTCGTGGTATTTTTACCACAGCAACAGAAAATTAATTAATGCTCTGTATATTTGAGTGAGTGGTTTAGTCAGCTCTTCCTAACTAAACCCATAAGCTATTTCATTACATGATATTCTCTCCAATGACTTCCTGAATCAATCTCTTGAGGAATGTGTGATGACTGAAGACTAGGTGAATCTTTATATTGTTCAAAAACCTTCCTATAGTCCAGCTTTCTTCTGCCCAGGACTAGTTTTTCACTGGAAAAAGATAAAGTAAAAAAAGCTGAATTCTTAGCTAAAACAAAGAACTACTGAGACATTCAGAATTCCATCATTCTGCTTTTCAGTTCAAATTGTATAATCAATTTAGGCAAAATCCTTTCTTTATGGAGAAATAGAGAAAAAACATGAACATTTTCTCTAGGGATTCTTATGAGTTTTAGGTAGTGAGATTGCATAGTATACTCACAACCAATAAAATTCTTTAAAAACAAGGACATCAGCTTCAGTACTGAATAGTAACATGTGTGTTGTTAGACTCTTCATTGCCATGACAAAGTGCCTCACATAAACTATGTTTGGCTCAGTTTCAGAGGCTCAACTGACCATTTTGGGACTAGGTTGGCAGAGCAAAACAGCTCACAACATGCTGGTCAGGAAGCCTAGTGAGAGGATACCTGTGTTAACCACATTTCAATTTCTCCCTTTTATTCCATCCTGGTCTTTATATTAGGGAATGGAGCAATCACATTTTGGAACTGAAACATCCCAAAGTTATGCTTTATTAATCTTTGAGGCACTTCTCAACCCACTCAATTAGATGATCAAGATTCTCCATCATTGCCTGCTGCCTACACAATTGCATCATAAGAGAGCAGGATTTTACCTGAGATTCCTTGGCACAGGTCTCAGATACCAGGCACATTATAATTGTGGCCACCATGATAGAAAGTGTGTGCTCCACATAGGGATAGCAAGAACCCAGAATCAGCTCACAAATCAAAAAATCAATCACTGTAGAGCTTAAGTTGTAACTTCAACATGAAAAGCCCAGTCCTGAGGTATCTCTCTGGCTTTTGTGCTCACCAGCTCTGGGATATGGCTCTTGTACTCACCAAAGTTTTTGTTGACTTTGTCTCTGTGATGATGGACAGAATTCCAGAGACAATAAACTGCTCAAACAAGAAGAAAACATTGGCAGGTCAATTTCTATGTACAAAGTGACTGTGTTTCACTCTAAGGTGTTTATGGCAAACTCTCATGGACCAAATGACCAATTACACACAAACTTAGGCTCACAGGTGTGTGTGTATGTGTGTGTGTGTTTGTCCATGCAGTATTCAGAAAAGTCAAAGAAAAGGTAGATCAGAGTAGAAGTCTATCACATTAAAATTCATAAATACTTTAAGAGATGACAAAAAGATGTTTTGTTAATTGCAAAGGAAAATGTGGATTTAGATAATTTTAGAGTCTGAGGCATTGATCTACAAGGAGAGAAAATGGAAAATAATGATGGGGGTGGAGTTGTCCCTTCTTTCACCAATAAAGTTATAGCACTCTGATTTGCACATAAAAGCCATGCAAACTTCCTTCAGTAACTCTCACTTCAACATGTTGAAGTAATTTTTCAAGTGTTATTTTCAGCCTGTTGGTATTTTAGTGAGGAATTTTGGAACTATATCCTCTGAGATACTGGCCTGTACCTTGCATTTTTTGTCATGCTCCTGGCTGGCATTACATCATTATCTTGGCATCAAGATAATGCTGGCATCCAAAAAATGAGTTTAGAAAATTACCTCTTTCACATTTTGCTAATAGTTTGAGAGTGATCTGCTCTATGTTTTCGAGTTTTGGTTTCTATTTCTTTGAAGGAAATACGGGAATATATTAACAAAGACAGATGAAAAGAAAAAGGACTTTCAGTAACTGGTTCTAAAGATCAAGATAAATGAGGACAAAAGAAGCATAAGTTTGCAATTTCCAGAAGCCTTTAGTTGTGAATTTTTTAAATCATGATCTTATCATGATATATTTTTTCTATTATCCAATAAAGTAAATAAAACCAAGTTACAAACCTCTTATGAAAATTTTTTAAAAGTAGAAAATTTGTGATTTCTATTAAAGCAGCCTGTCCAAGTAAATAAATGCTGGATCTTTATCTATGCAATGGTAGGGATTGCCCTCAGGGTAAATGAAGTCTATGCAAGTGTTTTGATGCTGAACTATACCCACAGTTTCAGAGATAGAGTCTTAATAAAGTTAAAAGAACTGAGTGTCTCTTCTAATGCAAGACATGCTCAGTGAAAAGAGCACACAATAGTGAGGAGAGAAAAATAAAGTAACTGCACTGACCTAGACATCACCACATCAGCCCTATGATCAGAGTTATATCAACAGTGATATGTTGTAAATAATATGCATTTTTCAAGATATGTACAGTATGACATGTCACTGATGTCAATTCCACCTACACAGTCACCATTCTCTGTTTAATTAAAAATTAACAGGATATCAGACAAAGTCAAACATAAATATTTACAAAAATCTAGGCCAGCATAACTCTGAAACAGTCAAAGTCACCAAGGACAAGGGAAGACTGAGAAGGTCCAAATAAGGATATCTAGTGAAGATTCTGGACACAGAAGTGGTGGAATGCAGTGTGCTTTGAATGGTAATTGGGATAAAAGTAAACAATCATGGAAAACTTATGAAAGCAGACAAGACAATGTATTGGTCTGAGAAGAGAAAATCAGAAATCATTGACACAACAGAAAGAAAGATTGAACTGTGGATGAATCAAAGGGAGAGTTGCAGGAAGGGGAAAAAACTGTAGTAAGCAGATTGGAAATCCAGTCTATCACCCTGAATGCCTCCAACAAAGCCAGATCAAAAGAATGAAAGTGCTCCTTCCTGCAGTGTGATCCACTAGACGACCTTGCATGATACAGAAAGCTCTAGATCATTTAGATCCCACTTCCTAGACTTTTCTCTAAACTCAAGAGGCCTATAAAGTCATCATTGCTCAAGGGATAACATGAAAGGGTGACATTCCTAAGAAATGTTTATTTGGATTAGATGGAAAAATCTTGAGGGTGACATAATTGCTGCCCTTCTACACTAAGGCCTTCTCTGTTAACACACAGAAGAACAAGGTCTACTACTGACCTCCTTTTCACAGTATACAGAAATGCAGCTAGATGACAACTCCCTTCTCTCTCCTCCCCATCTTATTCCCCACAGAAGTCTACTTACAAACAAAGCTCCTATAAATGGGTAGCCAGATTTTAATAGGACTGAAAACACTGAGGTAAAATGTGGGACAGAGGGAACAGATGCCAAAATGATTCCAAGAGCCAACACCATCACAGCACACATGATCTGGATTGCCTGTTGAAAGAAGGGAGATGGTGATTAAACCAGCAATGACAAGAAGGACCTCTCCACTTTCCCCTGGTGCCCTTGCATTGACATCTATAACATTCCAGGGTCTACACAGACACTGTACAAGCTCTGCATTCAGAAAGGAAAGTTCATTTTAGGAGGTATGTGGTTCTTCCAAGCCTAGGTCACCTTTAGGCATTTCTGTCCTTGAACCCATTGCATGCTCTTGACCCTTCCTGGCATCTCCTGGCCTGGCAGAGCTTGAGTGCATGGGTAGCAAGTCTCCTGTTTCCTCTTGTGGGAAAACAGACATCTGAACTCCCTCCTGCTCTGAGCACTAGAATGTGGAAAGTTCTTCCCATATCCTCCAGAGCCCACAGAATACAATAGGGCCAGCTTCTCTGTAAAGCTCCACAGCACCTTCAGTCCAGTTATTCATTTTGGAGATCCCTTGCCTCCATAGTAAATGGAAAATTATGACTTTTTGACACTCTCCTCCTTCACCTCCCAGACCTACCACTCTTGTAATGTTGATTAAGCAATTTTATAGACTGTTGTTTACATGTTCTTCAGAGGAATCCAATGGATAGTACGTATGCCGAAGGCAAGGCCATCAGTTCCATTAAATTCTGAGACTAGATAACACAGTGGCCCATGCATATAGTCTTATTACAGACAAGACTGAAAAACAACTCCATTCTTTGTCACATAAAAATTTTTTCTTCTCCCTTTACCCAAAATTGACCCATTAGTGAGTCTGGGATGAGCACTGAGTAGCAAACCAATGGTCTTTCTGTACCATCTCTTTTCACTAAGGAGGAGAAGGGTATTCTACACTCAGAGAACACCTAGAATGTAGCTCTAAATATTTTCATAAATAAAATACTTAGTAAGCACTCTTGAAAAATGAAGAAAAAAACAAAAATATTAAACAACAAAATCTCAATGACCCATGTAATAAGGTCATTGGCGTGCAGTCCAGCTCATTGGAATACAGGGAAATATTTGCCAGCTCTAGAAGGTTTTAGTGATGTAAGCAGCTCGCCAAGGGACTTCTACCAGTCTACCGGCTACTCAGTGATCACTCTGTCAAATCTGAAGGCTTCCACCTCCAAATCTCTCTGTTTCTAATATATGAGCCTCACCCTCTGCCCTCCTCCCACCCCAGGGTGTTCTGAGTGTGATTTACCGCCATCACTTTGATCTCTGCCTTTAGATGTTTCTTCAGGCTGTCTTTCCTCTGGTGAGTAGGCTGGGGTTTCTCTGCTTGGGGAAAGCTGATTCCATTTGGTGAAATGACTGTGACGGTCTCATTGGTCACTACTTGTGGAATCATGATGGAGCTCCCACAGCTGGAAGAAAAAATGGACTCAGCTCTTACGAAGTACTATCCCCATTGTAATGGCTTGTTTTGTTTGTTTGTTT
>NW_021604644.1:0-19715 GCF_004785775.1 Grammomys surdaster
TCCTATTTATATCCCTTTACCCTCTTTTTCTTGTCTAATTGCTCTAGCTCATACTTCCAGTACTATATTCAATAGGCAGGGAGAAAGTGGGCAACCTTGTCTAGTCTCTGATTTTAGTGGGATTGCTTCAATTTTCTCTCCATTTAGTTTGATGTTGGCTATTGGTTTGCTGTATATTTCTTTTACTATGTTTAGGTGTGGGCCTTGAATTTCTGATCTTTCCAAGACTTTTACCATGAAGGGATGTTGAATTTTGTCAGATGCTTTCACAGCATCTAGTGATATGATCCTGTGGGTTTTTTTTCTTTACATTTGTTTTTATAGTGGATTACAGTGATAGATTTCCTTATATTGAACCATTCCTGCATTCCTGGGATAAAGCCTACTTAATCATGGTGGAGGATTGTTTTGATGTGTTCTTGGATTCGGTTTGTGAGAATTTTATTGAGTATTTTTGCATTAGTATTCATAAGGGAGATTGATCTGAAGTTCTCTTTCTTTGTTGGTTCTTTGTGAGGTTTAGGTATCATCATGATTGTGGCTTCATAGAATGAATTGGGTAGTGTTCCTTCTGTTTTTATTTTGTAGAATAGTTTTAAGAGGATTGGTATTAGGTCTTCCTGAAAGGTCTGATAGAATTCTACACTAAAACCATCTGGTCTTGGGCTTTTTTTTTTTTTTTTTTGTGGGGAGAATTTTAATGACTGCTTCTATTTCTTTCAGTGTTATGGGACTGTTTAGTTTGTTTATCTGCTCCTGATTTCACTTTGGTACCTGATATCTGTCTAGAAAATTGTCCATTTCATCCAGATTTTCCAGTTTTGTTGAGTATAAGCTTTTGTAGTAGGATCTGATGATTTTTGAGTTTTCTCAGTTCCTGTTATGTCTCCCTTGTCAGTTCTGATTTTATTAATTTGGATACTGACTCTGTACCCTCTGGTTAGTTTGACTAAGGGTTTATCTATCTTGTTGATTTTCTCAAAGAGCCAGATCCTGGTTTTATTGATACTTTGTCTAGTTCTTTTTGTTTCTACTTGGTTGATTTCAGCCCTGAGTTTGATTATTTCCTGCAGTCTACTCCTCTTGTGTGTATTTGCTTCTTTTTGTTCTAGAGCTTTCAGGTGTGTTATCAAGTTACTAGTGTAAGCTCTCTCCAGTTTCTTTTTGTAGACACTTAGAGCTGTGAGTTTTCCCCTTAGCACTGCTTTCATTCTATCCCATAACTTTTGGTATGATAAACCTTCATTTTCATTAAATTCTTAAAAGTCTTTAATTTCTTTCTTTATTTCTTCGTTGGCCAAGTCATCATTGAGTAGAGCATTGTTCAGTTTCCAAGTGTATGTGGGCTTTCCATCATTTTTGTTATTATTGAAGACCAGCCTTAGTCGGTGGTGATCTGATAGGATGCAAGGGATTATTTCAATATTTTTGTATCTATTGAGGTCTGATTTATGACATTATACATTCTATTCTGGGGAAGGTACCATGAGGTACTGAATAAAAGGTATTTTTTTTGTTTTAGGATAAGATGTTCTATAGATATCCGTTAAATCTATTTGATTCATAAGTTCCGTTAATTCCACTGTGTCTCTGATTAGTTTCTGTTTCTATGATCTGTCCCTTGCTGAGAGTGGGGTGTTGAAATCCCTCACTATTACTGTGTGAGGTGCAATATGTGCTTTGAATTTTTATAAAGTTTCTTTTATGAAAGTGGGTGCTCTTGCATTTGGAGCATAGATGTTCAGAATTGAGAGTTCACCTTGTTAGATTTTTCCTTTGATGAGTATGAAGTGTCCTTTCTTATGTTTTTTTGATAACTTGTGGTTGAAAGTTGATTTTACTTGAAATTAGAATGGCTACTCCAGCTTGTTTCTTGGGACCATTTGCTTGGAAAATTGTTTTCCAGCCCTTTACTCTGAGGTAGTGTTTGTCTTTGCCACTGAGGTGCGTTTCCTGTATACAGCAAAACGCTGGGTCCTGTTTATGTATCCAGTCTGTTAGTCTATGTCTTTTTATTGGAGAATTGAATCTACTGATGTTAAAAGATGTTAAGAAAAAGTGATTGTTTCTTCCTGTTAATTTAGTTATTAGAGGTGGAATTATGTTTGTGTAGCTATCTTCTTTTGGGTTTGTTGGAAATTACTTTCTTGCATTTTCTATGTTGTAGTTTCTCTCCTTCTATTGGAATTTTCCATCTATTATCCTTTGTAGGGCTGGATTTGTGGGAAGATATTGTGTAAATTTGGTTTTGTCATGGAATATCTTGGTTTCTCTATCTATAGTGATTGAGGGTTTTGCTGCATATAGTAGTCTGGGCTGGCATTTGTGTTCTCTCAGGGTCTATATGATATCAGTCCTGGATCTTCTGGCTTTTATAGTCTCTGGTAAGAAGTCTAGTGTAATTCTCATAGATCTGCCTTTATTTGTTACTTGACCTTTTTCCCTTACTGCTTTTAGTATTTTTCCTTGTTTTGTGCGTTTGATGTTTTGAGGAACTTCTTTTCTAGTCTAGTCTATTTGGAGTTTTGTAGCCTTCTTGTATGTTCATCGGCATCTCTTTCTTTTGGTTAGAAAAGTTTTCCTCTATAATTTTGTTGAAGATATTTATTGGCCCTTTAAGTTGGGAATCTTCGCTCTCCTCTATACCTATTATCCTTAGGTTTGGTCTTCTCATTGTGTCCTAGATTTCCTGGATGTTTTGGGCTAGGAGCTTTTTGCATTTTGCATTTTCTTTGATAGTTCTGTCAATGTTTTCCAAGGTATCTTCTGCACATGAGATTCTTTCTTCTGTCTCTTGTATTCTGTTGGTGAAGCTTGCATCTATGACTCCTGATTTCTTTCCTAGGTTTTCTATCTCCAGAGTAGTCTCCCTTTGAGATTTTTAAAATTGTTTCTACTTCTGTTTTTAGATCCTGGATGGTTTTGTTTAATTGCTTCGCCTATTTGGTTGTGTTTTCTTGTAATTCTTTAAGAGATTTTTGTGTTTCCTCTTTAAGGTGTCTACCTGTTTACCTGTGTTTTCCTGTATTTCTTTAAGGGAGTTGTTTATGTCCTTCTTAATGTCTGCTATCACCCTCATGAGAAGTGATTTTCAATCTGAATCCTGCTTTCCCGGTGTGATGGGATGTCCAGGACTTGCTGTTGTAGGAGAACTGGGTTCTGATGATGCAAGGTAACTTTCGTTTCTGTTTCTTATATTCTTGTGCTTGCCTTTCACCATATGGTTAACTTTAGTGCTACCTGCACTCACTGTCTCTGACTGGAGACTGTCTTTCCAGTTATCTTGTTTGTGACAGAACTCCTCAGAATCTAGATGTCCCTGTGATCCTGAGATCCTGACTGGAAGAGCTCCTGGGACTCAGGCCGCCTCTGGGGTCCTGAAATCCTGCTGCTCTGAGTGCAGTGGTTCCACCACTGCTCTAAGATGGATCAGGCTATGATGTCTTCACAGGAGCAGACCTGCTAGGTGTCTGCCCCAGCCAAAAGGACCAAGCAAGGGGTGGAAGGAGAGTGGTATTCTGAAGGGGGGGTTGGGTGGGTGATGAGTCCAGAGTGCCCCAGGCTCCCAGTTGCAGTTCTGAGGTGTAGGATTGTGGGAGGAGGGTTCTTACCAGCTGCTCTAGGAAGGTTTAGGATAGGGTGCCTTCATGGAGCAGACCAGCCAGATCGGAGTTTTACTTTAAAAAGCCAGGAACACTGCAACAAGCAAGATTACTACAAAAGACTTTGGTTGTTGTCTTGAGTAAGTTCTGTTATAATATCCTCTTTATCTTTATGTCTGCCTGAAAATTTTCCAAAATTTCAAAGAGCTGAATATTATATCAATGCATTTGTTTTTCTACCTCCAAAGCAATATTATCTTCTCTAAGCACTCCTGAATTTACAGATTATTACTTTATATCAAAATAAATTATTATTTAATTATAGTAATGACTTAGTCACTTATTTACTTTTCCTTCCAGCCTGTTTGTAAGACAAACCTATCTGTATCTTTGCACATCTGAAAATGTTTATATTTTGATCTCTTTAATAGTAATCTTTATAAGTCTAGAATTTGAGGTTAGTAATTATTTTTCCTCAGTTCTTGTAGTCTGTTTTAGTATGTTGTTTTTCTTGGAGAGGAAATGTGCCTTCCCTCCCTCTTTCCACCACTCTTTCACAGTTTTAGTTAGTTTCCTGGGAAGACTGTAGATGGAGTACATTACAGGTGTCAACATACAAGACAAAACCAGGCTGAGCACGAAGTAGCAGTCTGGAGAGGGTAAGCTCATTCTCCTAACAGTTTTTTCACTGCAAGAAGCACATGTAGAGTTTTCTGGGCTTCCAGAGGAAGCAGAAATGCTTGGAGACGAAGTCCTGGAAGGACATTCGAATCGAACTTGCTTTTTTTTTTTTAATTTTAAAACTATTTTTTATTCTCTTTCTTCCTTTCTTCCTTTCTTTCTTTCTTCCTTCCTCTCTTTCTTTTTTATTGGTTATTTTATTTATTTACATTTCAAATGTTATCCCCCTTCCCAGTTTCCCCTCTGAAAACCCCCTATCCCACTCCCTTCCCCCTGCTTTTATGAGGGTGCGCCCCCACCTACTCACCTACCTACTCCTTCCTCACCACCCTAGCATTCTCCTACATTGGGGAATCAAGCATTCACAGGACCAAGGGCCTCCCTTCCATTGATGCCCAACAAGGCCATCCTCTGCTACATATGTAGCTGGAGCCATGGGTCCCTCCATGTGTATTCTTTGGTTGGTGGTTTAGTCTCTGGGAGCTTTGAGGGGTCTGGTTGGTTGATATTGTTGCTCTTCTTATGGGGTTGCAAACCTCTTCAGCTCCTTCAATCCTTCCCCTGACTCTTTCATTGGGGTCTCTGTGCTCAGTTCAATGGTTGGCTGAAAGCACCCACACCTGTATCAGTAAGGTTCTGGCAGAGTCTCTCAGGAAACATTCATATCAGGCTTCTGTCAGCAAGCACTTATTGGCATCTGCTATAGTGACTGGGTTTGATGTCTGTATATGGGATGAATCCCTAGGTGGGGCAGTCTCTGGATGGCCTTTCCTTCAGTCTCTGCTCTACTCTTTGTCCCTGTATTTCCTCTAGACAGGAGTACTTCTGGGTTAATATTTTCAGAAGGGTGGGTGGCCCTATCCCTCAACTGGAGGCCATGCCTAACCTCTGGATATGGTCTCTACAGGTTCTCTTTCCTCTTTGTTCAGTATTTCAGCTAATGTCATTCCTGTTGGGTCCTCGGAGCCTCTTGCTTTCCTGTTGTCTGGGACTTTCTGTTGGCTATCCCCAATTCCCTATCTCCCATTGCTACACACCTCTGTTGAATTTCCTGACTCCTATAATCTCCCCTGTCTCCATTCACACCTGGTCCTGCCCCCCTTATTTTCCTCTCCCCCTCCTCTCTTCCTTCCAAGTCCCTCTCATCCTCTATGTCCCACTGACTTGCTTTTCTTTGCAGCTTTTTACTTACCACCAGGCTTCTGTGAATCAGGGAGTTAGATTTGGAAAAGTGCTCTCCAGGGAGATGTTAATGATAACTGTCATCTACCATAGCCAATGAGCCTCATGCTCTACTGACTCCATCTCCTAACAGTTTTTCATATCCTTCAAAGCTGCTTTTTCTTCATGGTTATAGACACCCTACTTCAAGTCATGACATTTACCCAAGAAAGTAGCATCTTGTGGCTGGAGAGATGGCTCATCAGTGAAGAGCATGCACTGCTCTTGCAAAAGGTCAAGTTCGGTTCTTAACACACAGAACATGTCAGGTATGTGAAAAACCACAAGCATGTGCACTTACAGGCACCCACTCCCAACTCCTACAAACATGTACATGTAAATACAATCAAAAACAAAAGTGAATCTCAAAAAGAAAGTCATATCTGACTTGCTCATCCTTTTGACTCCTTTCAGCCATTCTACACACCAATGCAAAAGAATCTTTTATAAACAAAAGTCTGAAAAAAAGTTTAGAAAACACAAATCTGATGATGACATTATCTTGCTGAAGGCTTCTTGTCACTTCAGGATAAATTTCAAAGTTGATAACAATAAGAAGGTCCCCAAAATCTCCAATATGCTTTCTGGTATAATACATGTCTTTAACACTCATCTAACAGACTCCATCTCCATTAACTTTCTTTTAATTCTTTGTGTGTTTAAAGTTGTTTCATGCCTCAGAGCCTCTATACATGCACTCTCTTGTTTTCATATTCTTTTGTAGATTAATTTACCCTCTTTTAAAATTATGTATCTCTCTGTCTATTGGTATATGTATATGAATATAGATGCTCTATGAGGAGGGAGACATCAGATCCCTCTGGAGCTGGAGTTACACATGACTGTGAACTATCTCTCCTACCCCTCAATATTATTTTCTATATGCTTTCTATCTCTCTCTCTCTCTCTCTCTCTCTCTCTCTCTCTCTGTCAGGGGCAGCCTTGCTTATACACTGAAGGCCTAAAACCAGCAATAGGCCTAAGTCAACCTGCTAACACAGTCTTGGGTCTCTGTGGAAAAACACTGAAACAGATAGCTATAAGATATTGTAAACTATCAGGAGCAGCCCTGCTTATATACTGAAGGTCTAAAATCAGCAATAGGCTTGACATATATGCCTGCTAGCACCAAATCTTGGATCTCTGTGGAAAACACAGATAGCTGGGAGTTACAGTAAACAGGCGGCTTTGGTGGAAGGCTGCCAAGCCTGGCTAGTCAGAAGGCCTTATAGATAGATAACCTTGGAGGATAGTACCAACTTAGATAAAGACAAGTGAATCATAGGCGGAGTCATAGTGGTCTGTCCCCTGAACCTTCACCCAGCTGACACTCTGTTCTGGAAGATATCTGTACTCCCCCTGAACACCCACACACCTGCGTCATCCCCTTCCCCACATCCTGCCTTTTTGTGTATATAACCTGTGTGTGCAAAAGTAAAAATTACGATTTGATCAGAATATAGACAGGTCGTCACTTCCTTGCTTCTTTGTCTGCTTCCCTCCCCCCCCTTTCACGTGACCTCCCCGGACCCCTGTTTAATGTCCTGCTGGTAAGGACAGTAAACAGGCAGCTTTGGTGGAAATTTACCAGCCTGGATAAGAACAAGTAGTCATGGGTCTTGTGGATAGTCATAGACCTTGGGTAGCCTTGGTGGATAGTACCAACTTAGATAAGGACAAATAAATCATAGGCAGAGTCATAGTGACCTGTCCCCTAAACCTTCACCCAGCCGATACCCTGTTCTGGAAAATATCTGTATTCCCCCGAACACCTATGGTCCTGCATCATCCCTTTCCCCACATCTTGCCTTTTTGTGTATATAACCCCTGTGTGAAAAAGTAAAAATGACAATTTGATCAGACTATAGACAAATCGTGGTTCTTTGTGTTCACCTGTTTCCCCCATCCTCTCTTTCAGGTGACCTTCCCAGTCTCTCTCTCTCTCTCTCTCTCTCTCTCTCTCTCTCTCTCTCTCACTACATTATAGCAGTTTTCATATTAATGCTCCCTTTTTCTATCTAAATTAGGAATCCCTTCCTGAGATGATGGATGCTTTCCTAGAAAACCTTGCAAGGAAGCGAAAAGAAAGCACATGGTTAGGTATCTAAACAGGACCAATAGAGAAAAAAGAAGGACCCAAGGGTCTTATAAAATATTCAAGCCAGCATTCTTTTATTGGACTCCAAGCTATAGGTCCTTTCCAATCCTGAAGGAACACAGTAGTTACCTTTGATTTTCTCACACGGCTTGATCTTGTATTTCCAGAAGTTCAGTTCTTTGTCCAAGTAAATGACCTTGTAAATCCCCAAGACAACTGTCAGCAGCCATACTACACGAATCTTCCTTTTCCTCTCATTGACTCAGTCCCATGAAGGAAAGCAGCTGGTCTACATATTTTGTTGCATGTCCCTAGGTATTAGAACAATTCTGCCTGCATAATAGATGTTCATTAAGCATGTATGGAGGCACAGATCAAATCTGGCACAACCTAAATCAAGAAGTAGGATCTGAAAAAAGTTTTGGTGTTCACTACAAAATTGTTATGGAGTATAGGTAGTTACAGTAAGTGGCAGACTAGTTATGGTGCACATCTTGAATTCACTAGGGCAAGAATAGTATTGTCAGGACAGTGACTATTGGGCTGGCCCAGATCTGTGGCCCAAGATGGAGTCACCTAAGACACTAAGATATGGGGCCCAGTACCTTCAGAGAAATGGAAACGGATTATTCCACACTTGTCAGAAGTCTGCCGACCCCTAGACTCAGTAGAACAGCTTGACCACAGCTTCCTGCTGTTTAACTGGAAGAATGACCCTTGACTCCATAAAATGCTGCTTACCAGAAGTCCTTTTTGCTTGTTAAAGTTCATTTTTCCTTCTTAATGCTCTCCCACTACACTCCCTCCAATTAAGCAACCTATAAAAATCCATACTCCCCTTTGTCAGGGCTGCTTTCCTTTCTCTTGTAGACAGCCTGACAGGCTGTCCCCTGAATAAAGTTTTGCTTTTTGAAATTCATAGTGTGGTTCTCTCAGTGAGTCACATAGTGTCCAGACCACTGGAAGTACACTAAGGACTTCCAACTTCCTTTATCTTTTCAAACCTCCACTCTAGTAAAGCCAGATGCTTCGTGTTGCCACAAGGAGGAATTTCATGGTGAGCCAGAATGAAGCAAAGTTGAAGTTTATATTAAAAACTTTAAAAATTGCATTACATTGTGTGTGTGTGTGTGTGTGTGTGTGTGTGTGCGCGCGCGCGTGTCCATGTGTGGAGGTCAGAAGACACCTTTTTGGAATCAATTCTTTCCTTTTGCTATGTGGGTTCCAAGAATGGAACTAGATCATCTGGCTGGACAGCAAGCATCTTTGCCCACTGATCCATCTCATTAGCCCTTAAAAGATACTTTAAACCAATTTTAAAACAGGTTACTATAAAGAGAGGTACCTCTTTTACCTTGGAAAGAAAGTCAGATATACCTTAGATCATATGACTTCTCAAAGAGATTAAGTGTGTACATTAGCTGTATATGCTAGCGTTGGTGGCTTCTGACTTTACATCTCAAATGGTTATTAAGAAATGTTTATCACTGAATAAATGAAAGGGGTGGTTCCCTATATACACCACGTAGTATTTCAACTAATGAGGTAAAATGCAAGATCTCTCGGACTGCAGAGGAGGTTAAGATGCACTTACTGTTAACAAAGATTTAATTTTGTTTGCTATACTCTCAAGAAGTATCTGGGAAATGAGTAAGGCCAAACTTGATAATATAACTTCAATGTTTCTTGTCTTTATGTATTTCTTCATTATTGTAGCAATTGTGGAATACAATCCTTGAAATAAACTTGGGAAATTGAGTACTTGATGTGTCTGCCTTCAAGATATTATATGTTGCAGTTGCTAACTAACTACTAATCTATAATAGGGAATGAAGCCAAATTTTCAAAGCATAAATACCAGTTATAGTTCTTACTAATTCATTCCAATGGCATCTACATTTCCTCCTTTCAAGAGCAGATTAAGGATATTTGCATTCTCCAATACTGGAGTTACTAAAGCCTTCCCACCCATCACAGCCTAAAGAGATCTTTAGAGCTTATCACTGAGACACATAGTGTGATAACTGCTCAGGGTAGACTCTTTGCCATTATTAACCCTGTATCTGAATGTGTCATTTTCTAGCCCTTTTAGACCTCATTAAAAGTAATCTTATTTCCAAATCAGTCATGGTCAATCTTCAGCCAAGATGGGATTAACTTTGGCATCTATCTGTTGGGTAAACTTTAACAAACTTTTCTGTGTCAAGTCCTGTAATGGGCATGTCATCAAAGCATGGAAGTCCACAAGATAACAGTATCACTGTTGCATAACATCAAAACATTTTATTAGTCTTGTTTCTTTTCAATCTTTTCCCACAGTAAGCCAGACTTTCTCAGGCATTTCTGCCATCTATTAAAAAAAACAAAGGGAAAACATTCACTCCAGAATTTATTTTTCTCTTAGGTTATAGTCACTATTTGCCCTGTTGGGACAAAGAGCTTTGTCCTTGTCAGGAAACTCAAGTAGGGACATCCAAATCTGAGAAATGAATTTGACATGCTAGATTGGAGGGTTTACTCTCAGCTGAGGCCACAGAAGTATCTTAAGTGTAAGTAGAGGCTCTATTAAAGTCATTATGGCATAGTACTCAGGGGTCAGACTGACTCAGAGACCCAGGGAAGAGAATAGAAAGAAACCCCTTAGTTGTAACTGATATATAGTAGTATACCATAGAACATAGCTTGCCATAGAATACCCTACACACCCTGGGCTATGGAACCAGAGTCTGTGACCACAGATTTTGAAATAACAAGTGATCTTTCCAGAATCAAACTTAGAAAAAAGAGTGCAAAGGTAATGAGCCATTTTGTTGATTTTGATTTTCTTCAAAATACAATTTGGTGACCAGATAGAGCTTTAAGTGTGACACGAAATAGGTAATAAACATCAATTTTGTCTACCATCATTTTTTGAAGTTTCAGGAAAAATAAACAGAGCCTTTTATCTATTTTCTTTAAAAATGCCATGTGTTTAGGTAAATAAAATGAGTCACCCTGACACTGGATGACTTCACACTTATCATACAGGAGAGAAGAGAGAGCTCAGAGTCTGCAAATCATTCTTTCTCAGGACTTCCTTTCCTCTGTAGCATCCATGAACCATCTAGGTAGACACATCACACCAAGAAGGGCTAAACTTGGTTCAGAGCCATCATGTAACGGAAAGAATAGAAGAATGAGCTGACCATGATCTTGGGACTGGTGTGTATCACAGTGTTTTAGAGTTTATATCCCTTCTCTGGGTTCATTGCCCTGAAAACAACAGATTCATTACATATGTGAGGGTAGATAGTTAAGAGATGAACAGAGCCACAACTCTAGCTCTTTTCTCTGACTTTAGTCAGATACTACTTAGAACATGTGTTTGAATGTATATAAAAGAGTTTGGGTAAACAGTTCAGGAAACAGGTCCCAGGAAAATTTTATCAGAGGTGACTATTTTTTCTAAAAGAAGACTACTTGTTTATTGAAAACTTGGAAATTTCAGGGCAGTTTGAAGACTAAGGTATCACCCTAGGAATCCAGAAAATACATTTGATTTGAATATTTTACTAAATGAAGTAATTCTTTCACCTTGTTTTAACACATATGCATGCATATTTATGTATAGTGACTCCTTTCCTCCCTGCTCCCGTATGCTTACTCTCTGAATGACCTTTCAGTCGTACTCCGATTTAATGGTTCGTTTAATCACTCCTCACATGAACTGAGAAGCACAAACACTCCGTGGTTCTTCAAACACTGCTGAGTGAAATGAAAAACAAAGCACATGAGCCAGAATACATTTTGTGATAACTTTTTTTTCTTCTCTTTAGAAAAAAAAATATGTACAAAAAAAGCTAAGAAGAGCTGACATGGGTGAGAAACATTTTGATAGATACAGAGAGAGAACTCCTTCTCCCTAAGGAGGGACACATTAACACCATGCTAGAAAAAATGGGATGCAGTTAAAATCTAAGAACAGTTAGAAGCCCCATAGTGAGGCCATTGCTCTGGGCCTCTATGTGCAGATGTTTTGATAGCCTTTCTGTAAAATAATACTGTGCAAACTGTAAAATATTCTTTTTCATAAAAAGTCCATACAATATGATATACAAAACTGTTGAGTTGACAGGAATGGCTGGTGCTAGCTGCTCTCTTGGATAGAAGGCTACAGTGTCACCTGCCCAAGGTCAGAATTCCAGACCAACCTTGTGCACTGTAGGGTGTCGAGGCCATTATCTAAGAAAGCATCGTATAACTAAAGCCCACTCCCCCCAAATATAGGCTTCTATGCCAATAGTTAGGCAACTAGGACTCTTCACTAGTATGCCCCTGTCACTTTAACTTGAAATTCAGTTGACTATTAACAGAACAGAACACAAAGTTCTCTTCCAATATTTTTCTTCCACAATTGATTTTAATATGTAACCACCATGGTCCTTCCTGTAACTCAAAAGTTTAACTTTCATTAAAATTCAAAACTTCTGGAGGAGGCAGCAACTGTGGTAATAAAATGTGGTTTAAAGTGTGTCATTTGCTTTATTTGTGTCTATAAAACTGAGAAAATTTGTGTACAAATATCACAAAACAACATCAACCATTGAATAAATGTGATTCTTCAATGCACACTTGAACAAGAGGAAAATTTTGTTGGTTTTAAAAATCTGGCATAAATATATTAAAGCTGACAAAAAAAAAAAGATCAGGGCAAGCTACATCACTTCTTCATACAAAAAATGTACAAAACATTAGCATCTAACTAGATAAATGTAATACTTGTCTTCACAGTTTGAGTAACTGTGTATTTTGAAGTATTGAACTGGGAGGTTGCTGAAAACAAAAACAAAAACAAAAACAAACAAACCCCAAACAGCTACACGTCTTCATTCATCTCAGGTGACTTCCGTCATGGAGGCTGAGTGATTCTGTAGAGCAAGGAATATGTACAATCTCAGAGCTGGGATGAGGGACATCGACATACTATCATCCATTCCTGAAATGTCTTCCAGATCAAAGCTGACTGATCTCTCTCTCTCTCTCTCTCTCTCTCTCTCTCTCTCTCTCAATTTAATATTTTAAACTTTTCATATAGTGTATTTTGATTGAATTTTCCCCTTCCCCCAAATTCTTCCCAGATCCTCCTCCTCCCCATCCCCTCACCTCAACTTCAGATCCCCTCTTAAACAAATAACAACACCCCCAAACAAAACCCACCAAACCATGCTTTCCCCTTCGTGTACTCTTCCAGGGCCCTTCAACTCCTATTACCTCTTCCAATTGAAGTAGAATCACGTCTTCATGTAAACTTTTCCCTACCTTTAACATATGTATTTAAACCAGAATTTCAAAGTGATAGCTATATACCATACCTTTGAAATGTTTTAAATACTGACTACTGACTAAGCTTTTCTGTATAACTTGCTCTTTGAGTTATGATTTCTGTGGGACCAAAATTATTATTTTCCAGTGGATAAAGTGGTTTTCATTTGGTTTTAATTAATTTATAGGAACGTGGTCTACATAATTCAGAGCCATTAAAATGTCTTTTTTCCATGTGTGTGTCTCTCTATGTGTGTCCCTGTGGACATGTATTGTCACCATATGGATGTGAAGTCAAAAGGACAATTTGTAGGAGATGGTTTCTTTCTTCTACCATGTGGGTCCCAGGAACTCAGTTCATCAGGTACTTGGTAACAAGTACTTTTACCTCCTAAGTCATCTCTCTGGTCCTAAAATTTCTTAAGACTTACTTCTTGATCTTGCACATGACTATTTTATTTATTTGTATAAAAATATCATATGTGTTTTGGAGAAGATTTTATATATATTGTAAGTAAATATTATTATACATCTATATTTCTACTGTATTCTGTTGCTTACTTATTACTGAAATGTGTTGTAAATACTCTGCTTCAGAGGAGTGTACTTTTCCTTGTAATTCTGTTATATTTTGTTTACAAAAACTCGCTAATGTGATCTTAAAAGTCTCATCATTTGTTTAAGCTTAAAATCCTAAACTAGGGGCCCATGGAACTGGTAAATACTTCAGGAAAGTGTGATTTTCATCATATTAATTTTTGTTTATTTTGGAACACAGAGACACATGCTTAGGACATCAGCTGTACATTGTATAAAAGATTTATTTTCTTTTTATGTATACATATTTTTGTGTGTATGTGTTTATCAGGAGGCCTGAAGAGGGCGTGGGGTTCCTTGGAGCTGCAGCTTTTAAGAATATGCAGCAAGTACAGCAGCCATTGCACTGTATTCCCAGTTTATAAGTCCATAATCAGCCTAGGATATTGTGAGCTGTTTGATTTGGGTTCTGCGAATAGAACTCTGGTCCTCTGTAAGAACAGCAAGTGTTCCTGCTGAGGTGCCTCTCTAAACTCTCAGCTACATATTTTAAAAGATGAGGATTTGATGTTTTTCAAGTTGTGCTAATTGAGCTTTGATAGATTGTTTCCCCAAGATGAAAAGATTGTTTTGTATAATTTCACGTTAATTAATTGATCAATTACTTTTACTCAGAGTTGAACCTAGGACCTCATTTAGCCACACAAGTGTCCTGTTACTGAACCAAGCCCAGAATTTTTCTTAAAATTTTTATTTTGATTTTTTTATGTGCCTGGGTGTTTTGCCTGGATGTATGCATGGTACACTAAATGTGTGTAGTGCCTAAAGAGATGAGAAGAATGTGTTGGACCCTGTGGAACTAGAGTTGCAAGTGATTATAGGCCACTATGTGGGTGCTGGGAACCAAACTTGGATCCTCTGCAAGAACAGGAAGGGCTCTTAACCAGGGAGCTATCTTTCCTGTCCTGATTTTACTTTGTAATATACTTTCTTGTTTTTGTCAACACTTGGGTTTATATAATACTATGTAATATTAAGTAGTGATGATGAAATCAATCAGTATCCTAAGATAGGTAGGTGGCTTTGACATGAGTCCTTTAATTCTGTTTTGTTTTATTTTTCTATTTATAATATGAAGTTTGTATTAGTACTAATTCAGAATCAAAGGTGCATCAGAATTCTCTGGGAATATTTTTCAACTTGTTTCCACTGTGCATTGCTGAACTAAAATCTTTTGGGACAGGGGTCCAGGTATCTGTAGTCTTTTTAGCAACTAGTTGTTCTTGTTCTTTTTATTTTTGTTCTTGGTGTCTTCTCTTGTTCTTCTTATAGTAGTATCTGTTGTTGTTCTTGTTCTTCTTATTCTTTTTGTTGTTCTTGTTCTTCTTGTTCTTGTTGTTCTTGGTGTCTGCTCTTGTTCTTCTTATAGTAGTATCTGTTGTTGTTCTTGTTCCTCTTTTTGTTGTTCTTCTTGTTTTTGTTGTTCTTGTCCTTGTTGTTCTTGTTGTTGTTCTTTTTCTTGTTGTTCTTGTTGCTCTTGTTCTTGTTATCCCTCTTCTTCTCCCTCTTCTTCTCCTTCTTCTCCTTCTCCTCTTCTTCTCCTTCTTCTCCTTCTCCTTCCTCTTCTTCTTCTTCTTCTTCTTCTTCTTCTTTCTTCTTCCTCTTCCTCTTCCTCTCCCTCTCCCCCTCTCCCTCCTCCTCCTCCTCCTCCTCCTCCTCCTCCTCCTCCTCCTTCTTCTTCTTCTTCTTGTATGTTTTATTATATTTTGTCCTCATGAGCAGAAAGCATCCATCCACACAGAGGAAATCAGTTGTTTCATTTCTAACTTATTTCTTTGTTAGAGCGAATATGAGCATTCGATTGTGGAACATGGTCAGCTGAAAGATAGTCTTTTGGGAATCATTTAGTCACTCTATAGGCCCATACAATGATGGCTGGAAAACTCTCTCTTCAGTTTGAATTTTCTACAGTAATTTACTTTTTAGTTCCTTTGTACCCTGTCTTAATCATCAGTATCAGCAGGAATCACAGAATGCAAATGTCAAACATGAGTTAATATTTTAAGGAGGAGGGCTCTGTGAGGTAAAGGGAAAAGAATGTTCCAGGAGGAAAGAAAGGAGATGCCTGGCTCCTGGCCATAGGAAGCTATTCTCCTGAGAATCTGAATGGCAGGTAGATTTCATGTGTGCAAGTATGTGTTCCAAAGGGCAGTTCTGGTGTCTAGAATCTCCATAGTTCCTCCATAGGAAGATGGTTTCATTCTCTCAACCACAAAGCAGCAGCTTCTACTGTATAGTCTAGTCCCAGGTGTTGCATGGGAGGCTCTTATTTAGAGAGAACATGCCGGACACTTATTAGAAGAATAGTTTAGGTTGCTGCAGCACATTTTCATACTCAAGTCTGAGAGTGGTAAATCTTTAAAAAGGAAGTGTGTTTGAATGCAATAAGAGGCTGTTTGCTATTGTAGGACACACAGAGTTTGATGGGTCTGTGTTTAATTTTGATTAAACAATCTTGGGAATGGTACTTAAGCATATCTTGCTTTCCAAAATTGGGTAATGTCAGTTGTAGGAGTACTGTGAAAGTGAGAGAAAAGGACTCTCAATGATTGCCACTTCTCTTTCTTGAACAATGAGTAAAGGGTATTATCTTCCTATCTTTTTCAAAATGTTTTCTGGTAAAATCAATGCTTGCCTTCCTCAATGATCCACCATTGGTTTGGTCTATGCCACATGGCCAGTACTTCCCATAGCTTCTTGTAACTCTGTTCTGACTCACCTGTAGAAGTTCTGCTCATTGATTCTCTCAAGAGTGTATTTGTTAAAGAAATAGTGATATCAGATAGTGTCTCTGGTCTGACTTGAGGTTGATTGGTTTTTGGCTGAAGGATCCTCTTGAGAATTTGGCTCTGGCTTGCTTCCATCCAGCCAGTATTTGTGTTACACTTAGCAAATGTCAGGAAACACGTCACGTAGGAATAGATCACAGAACCCAGATCCTTAAAGGTTCTCAGTTCCATGGGGAGCATAAATAAGGGGGAACACTATCCAATTATAAGGGGCAATCACATGATGGACCTTCTGCCCAAGCTTGATATTCATGAGGCCTCAGATTTAGAAAAGGGGAGCACATACGTAGACACATAGATAGCATCAAGCTTGGAAGAAGTTCAGTTGTAGTGCTCAATGAAATTATTGATAATCTTGTTGCTATTCTTGGTATAGATATTCAAGCATCCTTCATCTCTATGAGAAAGAGCGATACCTGAAAGTGTTTGGTCCTTCACTTTTCAATATGAAACCTTTAGAGTATATCCTTGAAATCTGTTGTCCTCGTCAACTACAAATAGTCTTGGAGAAGGAAAAAGCCACAGACATAAGCTAAGGCCTGACTGATGTGGGCAGATGAAAGACATCATTCTAAGATGAGGAATATTCAGGGGTGCTAAGTACACATAGACTGATAATGTCTGTGAAACTAAGCAAGTATTTCTGTATAAATGTATTATTTTTCTTTTGTGTGTATGAGTGTTTGTCTGCTTGTTGATATGTGGAACAAGTGCATGTCTGGTGTCTGTGGAGGTCTGAAGAGAGTATTGGGTATGTTTTCCATATGCTATTTCTAATTAAATTATTAAAGATGGGAAATATGGAAAAAGAAGTTGAGTATGCTTGGTGCTGGGTTTAATGATAAAACTACATCGTTTCTCACAATGGCAAGCATTTTATTACTTTCTCCCTTGGTTCACTAATGAAGCAAAACTTCATTAAAGTTCAAAAGATATAGAAGAGCTTATGACAGTAAATCTCTAAATAGTGAGAAACATTTAATAATCCCAGCAGGAAGTGTAGTGCTATACTTTATACTTTGATATGAGCAGAATATTACAGAAAATATTTCCTTTTGTAGGATTCCAGAGGCCTTCCAAAAAGACAGGTGCTTGAATGAAAGTCATGGCTTCTTAAAAGGGGGCCATTCTCTTGTTCACTTTAATTGTATTTACTCATCTTCACTTTCCCACCTTCTAGCTGGGTGGGGAGGGTGAGTAGTTCAACAGTGCTGATTTCAATATTTCGTTCTTATCAGAGAGATGGGCATTGATAAATGTCCATTCTATATGATGGTTATTCAAATAGGAATATCTTTTGATACTCCTGGAACAATTCTAGGCAAATGTTTCAAGTGTCATATGTCTAGGCCTCTTTAACAGCATTTTCTGTGACTTTTCTTGTCTTCTCAGAGTAAGCATTTCTCTTAACTTGTATTCCTATGGTGAACCTCATTTAGCACAGCACATTGTGACAGCTTTATTTCCACTGTCCCCAACCATCAGTGTTCTGCAGAGCTAAGGTTGTGTCTAATTATTGTTTTGACCTCATGCATGGATGAAGAGCTTGTGGTAGAACTCCTAATCAGAAGTTGCATTGGATTTATGACCATTGTCAGACCAGATTCTGTACCTCTAGTTTGAGTAACTAGTCACTAGATAGAACAAAATTTTTGTCCTTTCAAACACAGTTGCCCTTCCATTATCCATAGTTTCTACAACCATGCATTTGTGCAATCATAGGTGGAAAGTATTTAGGGGAATAAACACAGTTGCCCTTCCATTATTCATGGGTTCTGCAGCCAAGCATTTATAAATCATGGCTGAGAAGTATCTAGGATACTGGATGTGTACAACATTGTTTCCTTTCTAGATTCCCTCAACAGTATTGTTTAACAACTATTTTCTTAGTGTTTGCATTGTCTTAGGCATTGCAAGTAAAATGGTGATAAACATATATGTGAATTTCTGTGTAAACTTCATACAAATATTATATTGTACTACATTAGGAACTTGAGAACATTGAGCTTTTGTATTCCCTGGACGTTTGAATTCCCCCTTTCTGCCCCAAATGACACCAAGAGAAATGGAATTGCACAAAAAAAAACTTGATTGTTAGTCAAACTGGCTTCCCATAGGAATAGTTCAAATTTCCTGAGTGTTGATTGTACATCAGAGAACAGAGTACCCTAAAGCTGCTTGGGTTTAATTTGAACAACACTTAGCACGTCCTCAGGAATAAGTAAGCAACCTGCAAATGTCATGAGTTTGCCTGCTAAAGTGACTTTACTATACCTGTGCACTTAAGGTTTCCAGTGGGCTCTCTATCCTTGGGAAAGCCATCAAAGGAACTCCACGGGGATCCTCAGGTTTGGGTTTGGAAAGAGAGCCTTGAGTTCCTTTAAAGTTATGGACCACACACATTCCCTGCAGGATGAGGAGGAAGAAAGATTGGGTCAAACTCCAGCAGGCAGCCTCTGGTCATCCCTGAGAGTGACAGACCACTGTCCTTGAATATCATCATCAAGGTAGCATATTTCCTTGGAATTATAGGAAATCAAGACTAAGAGAGGCCTGGACTGGAGGCTGAGCATACTGCAGGTATTGTGAGGGAAATTCATCCAGTGGCTCAGGATAGCCCACAGGGCTTATCTCTTCAGCTGTCAAATGGAAGTGGGAAAACTTACCTTATAGATTTATGACAGTGTGACAAATGTAAGTCCCCTTGTAATCACACCAAACAAGAGCTGAAGGCTGCTGTGTGTCTGGCAGTGTCCTGCAGTTGTGCCTCATTTTGGTTAATCTAGCCAACAATTTCCAATGGTAAAAAGTGAGATGCTATTAGTCTCTTCAGCTTGGACAGGGGAAGTTTAAATTCCTCAAAATCTCAACACCATACTATTTTTTTCTCTCTTAAAGTGCCAAACACAACAAGTACTCAGCCCATATTGGCTGATGTTTAATGTCTGCTAAAAATGATCATAATCAAAATGTCTTTATTGTTTACTTGGCTTAAACAATTACAATAAATGTTTGTCTACTTTCCTTTTATTATTTTCTACTGGAGTCATTGTTTCTGCCCATTATGCATTTCTCTGCCTCTTCCCATAATTTCTGTTGTTATTCTTCATCTTTGTTTCTATGTCTAGTGTTGAGACTTTCAACTAATTTTTCAAACCATACAGAACATTTACATTTTTTTTAACTAGGCTCATTTCCACTTTACACTATAGCTCTGATTAAACTTTGGCTACTTATTGAAATGGTAGAGGGGATGGTGTTTGAGCCTTGGAGTTGAGGTTCATAGTGATTATATTTTTTGAGGCTCAATTTACTGGACAGTAAAATGAAGATTAAAATATTGCTAGAGGTACCCTAGGAACTCAGAATTGGAGATATTTGTATTGAAGGGCATACACTCATTGATCAGTCCACATTTCCATTCCT
>NW_021604644.1:19815-45427 GCF_004785775.1 Grammomys surdaster
CTCCCTCTCTCCCTCCCTCTGACTTCTTTTTCCTTTCTATTCCCAGCTTGTTGTGTGTCTCTGAAGTATGGATATGTGTGTGCAAGTGAGTGGACAGCAATTCAATGGCAGATCTTGATTTTTAAAGTACAAACCAAATTGGATGAAAGCAAAATTGTCAAATCACTGGAGGCAATAACAGAGCAAACAATAACTAAGGGCTAGGAAAGAAGACAGAAAAATTACTAAGGGAAAGGTCTAATCTTAAAGCAGAACTCTCATACAGCACCCCAGCAACACATAGGCTTTCATAGATAGTCTCTCAAAGACCCATGCAACCGTGTAGACATCTCTGCTGCCGTTTCTTCTTAGCAGGCGATCGTATGTTCTAGTCATGTTACATGTCAAGAGTGACTTGCCTTCTAGCCCATCTTTGTTCATGTACCAGCGATTTCCCTGAGAGACTGCTCAACTCTCTTAATGTCGTCTATAATTCTTGTTTTCCTTCAAAACTGTTTCCCAGGGAGTCTTTCTAATGAGATGCCAGCAGCATGGGATCATTTCAGCACTTGCTCTGTGTTTTCACGAAGAGAATTTACACCTCGGCCTCTCATCTTCTTCCATTAGGAAAAGAGAGCTGGGGTCTGATGGAGGGAACGTTGAATGACGATAGTTTCACAAAGAATGTTCCGTAGAAATGTGTGAGCATTCTCAGGAAAAGCAGCTAGCCAACTGAATTGGAGACTGGGACAGTCATTTGTGCATACTTTATATTGAGAGCAGAAAGGAAAACAGAGTTAAGTAACAGGAATATATGAATGTAACATGAGTGTATGCATGCTGCTAGTCTTAAAGGGCTTGGACTATAAAGGACAGAATAGGTGGGTGGCAGGTCCTTTGAGATTTTAGTGACCTCTTCTCCTTAGGGAGGGTCTTAATGTTGATAGTGGCTTCATTTTATGCAGGGTACGTGAGCTTATGTGCCTAGTGACCGACTGTCAAACTAAACAAGCAAAGAATGAAACTGTACCTCTCTGGTGTGTTCAGACAATGGAATATTACAGAACAATAAAAAGAAGTAAATTATTGTTGTACCTTAAAACACGAATGAGTCTCCAAATATAAATTATGGTAGAAGTAAAATGTCAGATACTACATATTATGTAATTTTATATACATGAAATCTAAATGTAGAAAAAAACAAACTAAACTTTAATAGTTGCTTGAGGTGAAGGGAAAAGAAAATTTAAGAGAAATGTCAAGGTCATCAAATTGGACAGTGTGTACCACCATATCCCTACCATTCTTCAATGGAACTGGGGGAAAAAAAGAGGGCAGATCCTTTCTTTTTTTCAGTTCAAGTCAGATTTTTGGATTTTCTACATGAGCACATAGATGAGTCTCTGTCCATTTGAAGAACTAAAACATCTTCAGAGCTGTGAAGATCTGGAGGTAGCTGTGCTTGCTAAAAGACTTCAGGGAGATCAACTGTAGAAGCTACTTAGTTAAAATCAGATGCCAAGAGGCATGTTCAAACAAAGAGGCCTTTAAAAGGTGAGTGATTAGCTGTGGTGGTTCCCTATGTCCAAGAGGGTAGGTATGTGTGAACTAAGACAGTTCCTGTGTCCCAGACCCCTCTTTTGCAGGAGGGAGTCTGACCCACTAGTGACCTCCATCCTCTGTGCTCTACCTAGAAATCCGTAGTTCCTGAGCCCCAAACACTGAGTGTAAATACTCAGACACTCACATGACACTTACACCATTTCATCAGTCTTTGTGACCAAGCAGAGAGCTCGAGGACAGAGCATAGCCATCTTTCTTGGGGACAGAATTCTCCTTGACTCTTTCAAGAAACATGGCCAATCATATTTCTCCAAGTAAAGGTACTCTAATTCTCATCTTGTAGAGAAGCATACATATTCTTTGGAGAATTGCTGCTTAGAAGGCGAGGACATGGGGATCAACGACTCAGACTGGAATCTGGGAAATTCAGTGAGCTGTGACTTTACACAGAGGACATAAAATGGAAGAAGTGGAAGAAAAAGGCTGACCTACCAAAAACAGGGCCACTGCGGTGCCCAGGATGAAGCCGGCAATCACGTCTGAACAGTGGTTCCGGTACTCTGAGACTCGGTTGAGGCCCGTTAGGAAGGCTGTACAGAGGGTTCCCAAGCACAGCACTGGCTTGGCCAGCCGACTGCTCTTTGTCTTGATTGTGCTTGTGATGTACATCTGCAGTGGGAGAGAGACCAGTGAGTCCCTAGCAGTCCTTGTACTGGAGCATCCACAGGAGTGCACACATATCCCAGATCGGAAACAGGGACTTTGAGAAAGGGAATCTTAGCAAGTACAATTCTTTGGACAACTTCATTAAACTAGTTAGACAGGAAACAGTGCAGCGATGACAATGGACATGAGGCTGTTAGTCACTTTTGTATCGTCATGAGTTTATGAACAGAAACTATATTGTCAGGAGGAATAACTAAAGAATAATGGCTGGATTCAGAACACATAGTTTTAAAGAAAATAATCAGAGAATTGTGTGATGATATTACAAAACTCATAAAGCTCATATAAAATTCTTAGATACCAGGTAAACCTTCTATTTGAATGAGTTTGTGGCAGAAGATACCAGGTAGGACAGAGATTTCACATTTTACTTTTTACTGTGTCTGCACTCTTTGGGGTCATGATATAAAATTGTTCACCAACTGGCTGATCAACCTAATCTGAATGGTCCAATCACAACTATGGGCCACTACTCTGCTGGAAGTTGATTTTCATGTCAGGGACAACTGTGGTCTGCTACATTTGTCTGCTATCCATTTGTCTACTTCAAAGTGTTTTAAAACACTAAAACTCTCTGTGTAGCACAATATGTAAAAGGGTGAAGGATCTGAACAAAATAAAAGCTATTGCACTCTCTGACACTAGAAATGTGGGATGTTGTTATCAAATGTATCCACAATGCTCACAGTTAAGAAAACATGCTTCTAGTCAGTTGCAACACTTTAGTAATTACTATATAATACCACTAGAGGGCAATAGTGACCCACCATTCCCCTTATTCTTTTTGGATGGACTTCTTCGTAGCCAAGTCTGGCCTCAAACTTACTTCAATCTTTCTGTTTCAACCTCTTATGTGGGTTCTGAGACTATAGACTTATCTCATTATTTCTAATCAAATATGGTGAGTTCAGTAACACTAATCCCCCCAAAGGCTGATATTTAAGATTATAACCTATAGAATATTTGATGTCCTGTATATGAATACATTCATATGGATGCATCTGGCAATATTTCATTGGGAAATTAATTTCTAGGAAGATGCTTCAACTCTAGCATGAATCCTAGTGGGATATAGGCACCTCTTTATCCTGTGTAACAGGTGCTGCAAAAACTCTGGTAGATCAAAGTCACATAGATTGTAGAATACGGTGATCTTCTGAAAGTGTAGGAATTGTTATTTAAAATGCGTAATGCAAATACATATGTTCAATTTGATGTTTTGTGCTTCTATATTGTTTTCTAGGTATGCTTTTTTTAATGAATCATTATGAAACATTAACCATTAAGAAGACAGACCATTAGTTGATATTCTTCACAATATTAAATAGTACCTAGGAAATAACTACTGAATAATATTTTCATTAGAGTTTTCTCTGTATTTGGCACATAATAATTGCAGATATTTATGACTGCTGTATAGTCTTTCAGCACCTCTATGCATCTTGCAATGATGCAATTAGCATATCAATCAGTTTTGAGTAATCCTGCAAGCATAATTTAGCACATAACAGAAAATGTTTATTCAGTTGGAATGCTGTGTCTGAGTTTATCTAACTGGGTGTGAGGCCTGTTTTGAAAAGAACGATGTCTGAGCCCTTGAATGACGCCTGTGTGTTGAGCAGTGCGCCCCTACTACACACAATTCTTTCTGCTGCTGCCGATGTTCAGGTTTCATCTGATGATGACACACTGGTTTAAGTTACCAATTTATTTATATAATGGCATTATCAAAATCAATTTCACACAGTAATGACTTGAATCTGATAAAAATACAAAACAGGAGGGAGGCAAAAGCACATGGCTTTATATAAATTATGCTCCAGAAAATTTAGGAACAAATCAATATTCTGAAAACCAGAAAACAAACTAACTGTCCTTGAGGATTCTTGGCCTATGGTCCCTCTTTGTTTTGTAAAGAAAAACAAAACAAAACAAAAAAAGAAGTCTAACCAGGAGACAGAATGTGTCCTCCATAACAGTGCCTGGATGGAGGAGAAGGGGATGCTGCCCGCTGCAGATTGGGCTGTAGAGTAAGGTGAGGGTACCCAGAATATCTGGACAGTTTAAAAGGAGCCTTAGCTCTGTCTTCTTTAGGGGTCCTTCTGACCAATGATTATTTGCACCAGTGAAATGCACATGGCAAATGCACCACTGAGTGACCTTGTGGTGTTGGCTTGGGTGTGTTCAAGCTCATAGTTGTGCTTCTGAGTTCTGGGTTCAAAAGAAGCATAGATCAGAGAAAGACGAAATAAGGTTAGGATTAGGAATGGATCAGGGTAGGGCTCATTTTATCAACAATGTGATATGAGGTGAAAGAAACATGTTTTATCTGACTTACATTACCAAGTGACAGGAATGAGAGGAGAGAATGGTGGTGGAAAAGGTGAGAGACACAGCCCAGCAACACCTTGGCTCAGGGAGACAGCAAGACTCTCACACTCACCGTGGCATATAAGGCGGAGTAAATGCTCAGAGCGGCGTGTTTGGAGGGAAAGGACCTCCGAGCTTTTTCTATTACTTCCAGGTCCCCAGTGCAGATGTTGCCATTGTTGATGAACTGGTGGTGTGCCCGGCAGTCTGTACTGGTATAGTTTGGCTGGCACACTGTCAGGAAGTATGGTGTTAGGTGGCCAGTGACCACTTGCCCGGCGTTTACAAAAATGTCAGTAGCAAAAAGTCCAAATGCAAATACCCCTATAAGAAGATTTGAAAGAAGTCAGAGTGGTGACATGCAATTGTCAGTTGGTTTTGCCCCAAAGAAGAATAGATTGGGGGAGTCCATGATGATACCTTCAAAAGGATTTTAAGAGTCAAATTGTCCCTTCACCTTTATCCTTCTAGAGAATGAAGCTTGCCTCCTGAATGACCGTCTCTTCCCTATCTTGGCAGGTCTTCTACTGTTAGCATTTTATTGCTTTGTTTGAGTACATTAGCAGCAACATAGTCTCAATGGAAGAAGCTAGAAGTCTGGAGTCTCACTGACTTGGTGGCCTTGGTGGCCAGCTCACAGAATGAGTAGTATAACTTCTTTGAACCTCAATGCCCTTGGTTGAGAATTAGAGGTGGGGTAGTTTAGGAAGATGGCATGAGATATGTACAAAATACCCGGCATGAGTCTGGGTTTGTTGTACTTTTGAAACAGGATCTCATGTAGCCCAGGATGATCTTACAACTTCTGACTTTCCTGCTATCACCTCCGAAGTACTGGCATTCCTGGAGTATGTCACTATAGCTGTTTTATACAGTGGTAGGAATGGAATCTGGGCTTTGTGCATGCTAGACAAGCACTCTAACAACTGAGCTACATCCCTAGGCTCATTGTATCTTAAGTGATTCCTCTTTCTATAGAAAATGTATTCAGCCTGCTTTTATTTAGAAATGCAAATAAGCTGTTATCTATAACACCATGGTAAGTGAGAATGAATAAGGATTTTACAGAGTTCCTCCCCAAAGAGAGAAAAAAAGATTATTCCAAAAATGTCATTGCATTGTTTTATTTGATGAAGGGAACAGTAAAGAAGGAAATAGAAAAGAGACTCGAGTCAACTGTTATCCACGGTATCAGTCTCTTATTGCTGCGACAACAAGCTGACATAAACACTATGGCTGGAAACAATGCAAATCTATGTCCTCACAAAGTTATGGAAGTTGGAAGAACGAAGTAGGTTTTAACCAGGCAAAGTTCCAAGTGTTGTCTGAGCTGTCTTCCTGTGAACTCTGGAAAGTTCCAGGGTAGAACTTGTTCCTTGTCCTTTCCAGCACTCACCTTATTCCACTGCCTCATTGGCTCTGACATTCTCATTTGTCTCATAAAAACGCTTGATTGCATTCAGTCCACTTGAACAAACCAGGATAATCCCTGATCTTGAGATCATTAGTGTAAACATATCTTTAGATCCCTCTTTTACAAAAAATGGTAAGTCCACTGTTTCCAGGGTCATCTTTTGAGGTTTACGTGCAAGAATGTGTTTTTGTGTGTGTGAGTGTATGTGCATGTGTGTCTGTATGTGTGTGTACATTTTTGTGAGTGTGCATATGCATGTATGTGCATGTGTGCAAATGTGTGTGCATATATATGTGCATTGCATGTATGCATGTGTGTATGTGAGTGCATGCACGAGTGTGCATACATGTATATGCATGCATATATGCGTGCATGTATATATGTGTGCATGTGTGTGTTCTGACTGTTATTTCACTGGGAAGCCTGTGTATTCCACCTCTAGATTTTTAACCTGCTCTCTGGTAAATTCCACAGCTTTAGCCTCAACAAGCTTGGCCATGGATAAACAGGATTTGTTTTTTTAGTTGAACACATTTTTTAGCTAGCATATAACAACATAAAAATTATACATACTTGTGGGGTACCATGTGATATTTTGACACATGCAGTATATGTTGTAGAATATTTAAATCATTTGTATTGTGACTGAAGTTATCAAAGCATCATTTATATGTATTTCCTCAAACGTTGGTGAAAATAATCAAATTCCATTTCCCTAGCATTCTAAAAGCTATAGTACATTATCAATATTGATAGTTATTGGATGGAGAGAAGGTACCATGGTTTAGAGCACTAGTGGCTCTTGCAGAGGGTTGGGTTCAATTTCCAGCGCCTATATAACTATCTGGAACTCTAGTGTCAGGGGGTCTGATACCTTCTTTTGGTCCCCAGAGTACTGCATACATGTGGTACACTAACTTACTTATAGGCAAAACATACTAAAAAACTGAATAAATCCTTAAAACGTTGATACTTATCCTATCACCATAGCTACCTTTATCTTTAGTACTCATTAGGCAACCTCTCTCCATCCCTTCCTCCATGTTCATTCAGCTTTGCTGAAGTCCATGTTTTTGGATTCCATACGTGAGTGAGATTATACAGTTTTTAGTCTTTCTATGATTCTTTCCGGTTTCATTCTGATATATATTGATTGCTATAATTTTCCTTTCCGTGGCTTTGCAAGAACATGCTTTATCACAATGAGGACTGGCATCTTTATTAGCTGCAGGCGATTCACACTTAGGAGCTGTGACCCCAGAGAGCAGGCATCCATTGATCATGCCTGGCAGGACTCACCCCCAGGCTCTAGAAGTCTGAGTGGTTGGAAATTTTTTTTTTTACATCTTCAAGTAAGGTTCTTAAAGACCAGTCTGTGGCTTGTTCAAAGGGTAATAAGTCTGTCTAGACAATCTTTTCCAGGAAATGAGGGTTATTTATGACTTGAAAATAGAAAAGAGACAGCATTTTCCTCTGGCATTTTCTTCGTCAGGCATGCCGTCAATGAGAACAATGGTAGGCTGTGGGAGAAGGAGGGTTCCTAGGCATGCAGTATCAGTGTGGGAAGAGCCATCTCCATGCCCACAGTGATTCTGGGATGGTGGCCTCTGCACACGTTGTCCTGCTATTGTGTTTTGTAGTGCTTCTCCATCTCTTCTCTGCTTACATCTGCTTTTCCTGCTGGCTTAACAGCATCAACTCTCTCCACATATCATTCTGGTATGTTTGAGCCAGATCTGAAAAGCACTGCCCACCGGAGGGATCCCACCCTCCTCTGACACATTCCATGCCAACAAAGGGTTGTAGAACCTGTAGAGTAGTAACTTATAGTGATATTAGTGAGTTAATGTCAGAGCACACTGTGTTTTTGTAAAAGACCCTAGCTATTCCTTTGTTCATCAACACTGAATTTCTTGAGATTAATTTTTGTAATTCTCAGAAGCTAAAATTAATAGTTTTATCCTTAGAGTTTGGTGAAATACACTGAATGGCTTCTTCTATCAAAAGGTATGATATTAAGGAGATGTTTCAAAAACATGTATGCAGTGTAACTTGATGCCTGAAATTATTTGAGGGAGATCGTAACTTATTTTGAGGGAGGGGAAATTTAGATACATTTTCTTAAACTTTCTATTAGAACATACACACTTTATATAATAATGGGTTCAGTATGACAGTTTCCTAATGTAGATAATGTATTTTGTTTGAATTCACCCTCATTACCCTCTTGATGCCCTCCTCCTCCCATTTATTCCCCTTCTCTCATCCACTCATCTCTCTTCTACTTCTATGGCTTCTTTGTGTGTGATCCCTTGACTTTATTATTAAAGCTGTTTACAAAGCATAGACAATTTCTTTACAGGAGAATGGACACCTAGTAGTAACTACATACCACTGAAGAAGATGTCTTTCCCTTTCCCACCAACCAATCAACCATTATCTTCTTACAAATCCTCAGTGGTAGTGGATGTTGTGTCTTATAAAAAGATAAGAGGGGAAGGGATATGTTTGATGCAGGCAAGGTATGGTGTGGGGGAAGAGGGTGCCTGCCTCTTCAGCCAATGCTGAGGCATCCCTTCCTCCCTGAGGTACCAGTCACTGAGGTACTTGAGGTATAGTATAAAATAGAGTTTATTCAGGACATGGAGAGTGGAGTTGAGAGGATAGGAGAGACAGAGAAGGGCAGAGAGAGAGAGAGAGAGAGAGAGAGAGAGAGAGAGAGAGAGGCAAAAGAAGAAGAAGAAGAGGAGGAGAAGGAGGAGGAGGGGAAGGGGGAGGAAGAGGAAGAGGAGGAGGAGGAAGAGGAGGAGGAGGAAGAGGAGAATAGAGAAGTAGAGAAGGAGGCTGGCCATGAGCACATGTAGAGAGAGGGGGGAGGGAAATGGGGAGAGAGCAAGAGCAAGTGGGCAAGAGGGGGGGCAAGCAGCCCCTTTTATAGTGAGTCAGGCACATCTGGCTGTTGCCAGGCAACTATGGGGCAGAGCCTAGACTAAATGCCAACAGTGGGGGCTCATGAGCCCACTTCTCCTCCATAAGGGATATTGATAGGCCCCATGTTGTGTAGGCCCCATGTTGCACACCAACCATAAATTCAAGAATGCAGCAGCCATGCCAGGCCCATAAGTCAGCATTCTTTCCCACTCTCTCTACCTCAGTTTCCCTCCAGCTCTTACATTCTTTCTGTCCCTTCTGTGACATTCTCGGAGCCTTTGAGAGATGACATAGATGTTCCATTTCTGGCAGAGCATTCAACAGTTTTTTTTTAAGGAATGTACAAATGTCTTTATTCAAAAATACAAAACAAATTATCTGTAGGCATGGACAAGGACAGCAGTAAACCATTATGTATTGTCAAAGGAAACCAGTAACTGGTGATTACAGTGATATGCCAGCCTTCTCTTCAGTCATTTTCTTCAGGTGACTTCTCTGAAGTTATTGGTGAGGAACCTGCCTTGAGCTTCCTGTCACAGTTCATTGATAAGGGCAAAGCACTATTCTAGGTTAGAACATGCTACCTCCCATACCCCTTCCCATTCCACCCATTCCAGGGTCCTTCTCTTCTTTAGGAATTTCTGTCACTACAGCTTGCTCACTTACACATCTTTGCAGTTACCACCAACTACTAAAGAAAGAATATTCTCTGACCAAAGACGACAGCATCACCAATATAAATAATAAACACAGTGATTTAGAAGAAAATTTGACTGACACATCATGTTCATTTAGCAAAAAACAATAGCAGTAATTTTTCCATAGTATCCTATGACCCCCTCAGCCATGGTATTATTCTGAATTTCTTCTTATGCAGCAGGCCTCAATCCAATCAGAAAGTGGTTGATTATCTTGGAACAGGTATGTCACTATTGCATCTTGCCTAGCCAGATGGTGGTGTTTCATGATGGGTCTACAGTCGACTTAGATTACTGACTGATGATATTTTTTTCTAAAAAATTACATTTAAAATTACTTTGTGCGCAACAGTGGGAGTGGGATTCAGTGTGATGTGTCCATATACACACATAGCATGCACTGTACAAACTGAAGGAAATTTTACCACCTCTAATACCTCTCCTAAATTCTAAATAAATATGGCTCTATTTCTAAGTCACCATTCTTTAGTGTTTATGAGGGGGAGAGGGAAGAAAGGAGGGAGGGGAAAGAAGAAGGAAGGAAGAGGGTGGGAGAATGTAAGGAAGAGGGAAGAGAGGGAGAGTTTGTCTAGTTTTACTTAACATCATGATCTCTTGATCTATCTATTTTCTCAAAAAAAAATGACAGTATTTCTGTCTTCTTTGTGGCCACATGAGACTGCACTGTGCCCAGCCTTCCTCCCCAACATACACTTGTTTGACACAGCCCTTTCATTCTCTTTGGCTATATACCTACAACTGGAACAGCTGGGTCAGACAGAAAAACCGATTTGGGTTTTCTGGGTTACTTCTATGTTCTTCACAGTGGCTGCACTAATTAACTTTCTCACCAACAAAGAAGAGTTCTTTTTTTTTCTCCACATCCAAACCAGACATTCCTTTTATTGTTTTGTTTTAACTGAAGTGAGATGACCTATCAATTTTTTATTTGACTGTCTTTCATGTTAGTGATTCAGGGCACATGTTCACTTTTTTTTTCCTGTTACATTTCCTCTTTTTAGAAGTATCTATTCAGGTTATTTGCCCGTCATTTTGTTTGCTTGTTTTGATACATGTGGATAGGTGAGGCTGGCCTAGATTCCTGACATTCCTGCCTCCACCTCCTAGTGCTGGGATTATAAACGTGTACCACCACACCTGGCTTATTTATTCCTTAAAAATAAATTATTTTAAAATGTTCTTTATCTCTTTATATATTCTGGATATCAACTATTGTATATATGATTGCTAACTATTTTCTCTCATTATGTAGGCAGTCTGCTCACTCTGGTGATTGTTTCCTTTGGTGTGAAGATGTTAACATTTAGAACGTTAAAACATTTTAAGCTTTTCATACAGGTTTGCATTGCATGTTGAGGATTCCATCTCCCTGCTCCCCTCTGGACATTTTCTTTCTTCTTGCTAGTCCATATTGTTGTTTAGACAGTTTCACTTCTTTTCTCCTGCAAAAGCTGTTTTCTCTCTCTCTATTTTTTATTGGATATTGTATTTATTTACATTTCAGATGTCATCCCCTTTCCCCATTTCCTCCCCCCACCCCCACAGAAACCCCTATCCCATTCTCCCTCCTCCGTTTTGCTTTTATACCATTTTAATTACATGTAAGTACTAAGGTCAGTTCTAGTTTGAGGAACTAGTAATAAAATAGATGCAAAAGCCTTTAAGCTTGGTGTAACTCCCCCTTGCAAGTTTTGCTTCTGTTTTCTGTGCTGCTAGAGTCATAGATTCCTGCCATGCTTCTCCCCCAACCCAGGGTTTCCAGTCTTGTATTTAGGTACTTTGTTCATTTGGATTGATTTTTCTGCAAGCTGAGAGATACACACAGTCTTCTGATGTGGATACATCATTTCTTCAGTGCTGTCTGAAAAAGAGGCTGTCCATTTTCCTGTGTGTGTCTTGGTGCCTTTGTCAAGAGATGGATTTAGTTTACTGTACCTCTTCAATGTGTCTTAAAACTAGGACACCTCCAGCTTTGCTCATTTTACTCATGGCTGCTTGGCTGTTTGCAGTCTTGTGTGCTTTCATATAAAATTTTGGATTTTCTCTTAGTTCTATGAAGTACATCATTAGTATTTTAATGAGGATTAATTACATCAGATCTCTGCATCTCTTTGGGTAGCACAGACATCTTAACAGTAACCATTTAATACACAAACATGGGGAGTCTCTCTCTTTTCTGGAAGTCTTCTACAGCTTATTTCATTAGTGATTTAGAATTTTCACCAACAGGTCTTTTTTTTTTTTTTTTTTTTTTGCCTTGTTAAACTAATCAACTGGACAAGGGAAAAGAAAAAAGGGCACATGATAAACGAGGGAATCGTCATCATCCCTGTTTGCAAATGATCTGATGAGAAAATGCTGACATCTCCAGCAAAATACAATAGAACAGAAAGGTGAGTTAAAGCTTTGAGGTACAAGGTCAGCATGCAAAAACTAAGCCATTTTCTATACACCAATAACAAGTTTTTAGCAATTTTGACAAGAAAGCATGAGAGTAATCCCATTACAAGAATTATTTAAAATACATTGGAATAAGTAGAAATAGTAGCAGTAAGAATAATGGTAATCACTCTGTAGTACACTTAGGTTCTGATAACTGTTTGTGTTCAGACAAAAGGGTGTGTGTGTATGTTTGTGTAGAAAGTGTGTGAGTATGATGACAGCAAAGCTGCCATGTTTTGTCTGTGTGTGACATTAGCTAGAGTGGGCAAGGCTTTGGTGGGAAGATGAGAAACTAAGCCATTGATGTTTCTACCAGCTCACTATTGGGAAGAGCAGGGGCAGAGGTGTGCTGTTCCTCCCTGCTGTGATAGGGACTATGGGAACTGCATAGGTGGCTGCCTTTAGTCCTGATACCAGAGTCACACAGAGCTAACTCCACCACTGCTTTCAGAGGGCAAGCACCCTGATTCTGAGTCCTCAAAGTAGTGGCCTCTGTTCCCTCATATGATGATATCTATCATCCACAATGTGGCCATCCAGCAAGCTTAGGTCAGAGTCACCTTGCTGGACCAAGTTGCATTAGTAAAGCTTTTCCTAACCTAGCATATGGAATATCTGTGGAATTGCAGAGACAGGAACATGTTGGGCAAACTCGGACAGCAGCTCACTCTTCAAGATGGTTCCTACCTACAGCATCCTGTGGGGTCACTGGGAGATGGTATGAGTTCTTTTCCCAAAGCTAGGCTTCCTCTTAGATTTCAGTTTGTTTATTTAAGTGACCCCAAAGCCTGTGTGGATTGTGAAACTTTTTAGTCACTAGGATTACTCCAGTTACCCCAGAAAAATGGCATTCTTCTTTCCTTGGCTGTGGAATTGGGTGACAGAAAGTGGGATATTTTCTCTCTCTTCTTAGGCTGTCTCTGAATCCTACACAATTCTAGTTCCTCGTATTGGTTTGCAATATTTCAGGGTCTCTCACCTCACAACGTAGCTATCTATCTTCACTGTGTGCTTTCTTTTGGAATATGCTTTAAATAGCCCCCATAGCACACAGCTGTCATTCAAATCATAAAAATACTTCAAAAATTACTAGTTCTAAATTGATACTGCTACTGTAAATGAAAGAAGTAGAGATAAGTTTTTTTAACTTCTTTCTAAAACTTGATGAGATAAGAAATCTGTAATTCTGAAAAGCTAAGAAAAATATTCAGCACCATGTGTTATTTATCTTCTGTTTCAAGAAAACAATTTCTATAGCATAATGAGCTGGTCTGTTTTAAAAATAATCCCCGTGTTTGTCACTGTTGTAAGTTCTAATCACAGGAAGTGATGACAAAGGATAGTTACCTAAAAACATGACAGTTTATCAGCTAAAACACAAATATTGAATATTTTCATAAATAAAAGGCCAAAACTAACAAATATACATCTCCCTCCTCCCAAAGTACAGTAGCACAAACTGGGAACAGAGAATACCTTCTTTCCTCATTCTTTATAGGACAGACCCTGGGTGCCCTCTCTCTCTGTCTCTCTTTCCCTGTCTCTCTGTCTCTGTCTGTCTGTCTCTCTCTCTGGTGTCATACACCTCTTTTACCCTGCTGTTTCCCCACTCTTGCCCTGTCAGACCCTTCAGTTTTACCCTCTGTTGCCCCCTTTCACCCGACTAGTCTTTAAGTAGCTGTTTCTTAGTCCTGCTAGATGTGTGAATCTACATGCTGATTAGTAAAGGGGGGAAAAGCCAAATGTTAGCCAGAGGCCACGATGATTTTATTTTTTTATTTTTTATTTTTTTTTAAATAATTTATTTATTTATTTATTTTTGAGCATGAAATGCTTTTTTATAGCATGTTTTACAAGGGGAGGGGGTAAGAGGGGCCAGGTGGTGGAAAAGTACAAAATCTTCTTGGCCTGTGCCTTGAAACATGTCATGGTCTATACGGTACACTGCCTTGAATTATGATCTACCTGCTGTTCTTCAGAAGATATGGTACACTGCTTGAGTTGTGGTCTCCCTGCTATTCTTAAGATGATATGGTACACTGCTTTGAGTCTATCTGCAGTTGCTAAGCAGGATCTTGCAGTTGCCAAGCTTCAGAGGACATTGTGCAGGTGGGGAAAGGTAGGGGGTGAGGATAAGGGCGAGGGTCCTGGCTTCTGGCATCTCCCCCTTCTCTGTTTAGTTAGAGAAGGCATCTTATGATCAATCCCAACTATGTGAATTTTGAATTTGGATGTCTAATTATGGGGGGTCTTAGACAAGTTCACAACCCCAAAACACTGCTGTGAGACGAGTCACATCGATGGTCGAAGGTTTTAGGCTGTCGATGATGGGCAACGTCAAGGGACTCCGATGTGGGTGAAAGGAGGGTGAGAGCCCTGTCTTAGGCCATGTAGGCTGCACCCACTCCCAGCACCACGCACTCCTTTTCGGCTGCATTGGGTGCACGATGATTTTAAATAAAGTAGATGGTGAATGTGGCTACAGATAAACCCAGGAAGTATGCCCAGATACAAGTGATGCAGAGAGAAATGTTTCTATGATGAGCTGAAAACAGAGATGTTAAAACCTAAGGGCTCAGAGGACTCCCACAGTTCCTTAAATCTTCTTCTGATTCTGTTTATAGGATTTTAAATCTGTAGTTGATGATCTATTCCCCTTTCCACCTTCAGAGCAGCATCACGAAGGCTGGGCAGTCACCAGTCCTATGGTGATTAAGAGACACTGGACTGATGGTCCTGTGTGGCATGATGCATTTCCTAAGCATTTTATTGAGTAGTTCCCTGAACACACTTGCTGTTATTCTTACATAAAGCTTTGAACCTACTCTCTATTAACTGCTGCAAATAACTACAGATATTCAGACAGTATTTTTGTGACTATGACAAATTTTGTTATGAGATATCTTACATAGCAAAAATCGCCATCATGTTTTGACAGTTGTTAAAACATACTTGTTTTCTTAAAGAATACAGCAGTTAGCAACTAAGCGTGATCCTTCCTCCCAAGGGATACTCTGGTTTGGAAGGGATTTTTGAAGGACACTAGTACAAGAGGGGATGGTATGGCAGGTATCTGGCTAGGGGGAGGCCAAAGATGTTGTGAAATATCCTACAGTAAGTAGACAATTCTGCTCTACTCCTGTACAAAAAAAGGAACGTCTGACTGTGACAGTGAATTTTAATTGTCATCTTGATACAACCTGCAGTCACTTGGGAAGAGAATGTCAACAAAGGGCTGTCTCCATCAGTTTGGATTACGGACACTGTTGAGGGGGATTGACTTTATTGTCTTCATCAACAGAGGAATGAAAGTGAGTGGGGACCACTCCTGGTTTGGTGCCCTAGCCTATAGAAGACTAGAGAAATCTAGCTGAGCCCTAAGCATGTGTGCACTCATCTCTCTCTTATTGACTGTGGATGTGATACACGTAGCTGCTTCAAGTCTCTGCTGCATTGACTTTCTCACAGTAACAGTCAAGAACCTGGGACTGGGAGCCTTGCTAAGGTGCTTTTAGCCAAGGTATTTTATAACAGTAAGAGAAACGAAACCATATCATGCTTGTTGTTACTAGAGCATTGGCTTAACATGCCAGCTATGGCGAGGATGAGAAACACAGCTTTATACCAGTTGATCTCATGCAAGTGATGTGATTTTTGCTCCACCCAGGAACCCCCATCACATCCCCCCTCCTCCTGCTTCCATGAGGATGAGGACCCCACACCAGCACTCCTACTCCCCCACCATCAAATTCCCACACACTCGGTGTCCAGCCTTCATGGGACCAAGGATCTCCTCTCCCACCTATGCCTGACAAAGCCATCCTCTCTTACATATATAGCTGGAGCCATGGATCCCTCCCTATGTGCTCCCAGGCTGGTGGTTTAGACACTGGGAGCTCTGGTTGGTTGGTATTGTTGCTCTCCTCATGGTGCCACAAACCCTTTCGGCTCCTACAGTCTTCACTCTGACTCCTCCATTGGGAACCCCATGATCAGATCAATGGTTAGCTGTGAGCATCTGCCTCTGAATATGTCAGACTCTTGCAGACCTCTAAGAATACAGCTATATCAGGCTCTTGTCAGCATGCACTTCCTGACTTCCACATTAGCATCTACCTTTGGTGACTGCACATGGGATGGATACTCAGGTGGAATGGTCTCCAGATGGCCCCTCCTTCAGTTTCTGTCACACGCTTTGTCTCCATATTTGCTCCCTTGAGTATCTTGTTACTCCTTCTAAGAAGGACTGAAGCACTCCTACTTGGTCTTCCTTCTACATGAGCTTCATGAGACCTGTGAGTTGAATCTTGGGTATTTCAAGCTTCTGGGGTAATATCCAATTCTGTCAACTTTCTATTAACTCTAGACAGTTCTTATTGATCGACAACAGCCTTATTCCATTGAGATTTACATTTAAATTTGTACAAGCACCCTTTTTCATTTTCCCCATTAATTTTTCTCTGTAGTATATATCTTCTAAAAAACATAATTTAGTTATTGATGTTGTTTAATGCCTATCTTTCCAAATTAGCCTAGAAAATCAACTAAAGAAAATTTTATTCAGCTTTGTTGATAAAAAGTGTCCCCCTCAACTCTATCAGAACCTAACATAAAGTAGATTCTCAATAAATTACTACCTGAAGGTTCTCAGTAAACTATTAGCTGAAGGTTGAGTGAACATGACTGATCCCCCCATGTTTAAATGATAAATAATTAAGTAGAAATAAAATGATTAAATGAAATCTCTTTCCAGAATAAGTACATTTAAATGACTTTTAAAATTGAGACTAATTTTCTAGTTCTCAAAAGGCTGAAATTAAGCTTGTCTCTGAATATCAATCCTTACAACCATAAAACATGATGACCTTTGAAAGTGCATTTAAAATATTCATGCTTCATTCAGATCACAGTTAATTTATTAATTAGTGTTACATTCATTAACTGTTTACCATGGCACTTTTCGTTCTGCCCAGTGTACTTAATCCTTGGACTTGATCTAAAATGCAAAAAACTTGTGTAGTATTTAATTACATTTTTCATTAGAAGTAATAATAGAATAGCTCTGTGGTCACCAATGAAAAGCCCATAATAAATGGTTTCTGAATGGTAGGCTGTTTTAGGTGCTAACAGAGAGTCTACTGTTGGCATGTGTGTAGTATTTTTCCAGTAACTCCACAGAAAAGCTATTCAGGAAGAGAAAGTTAATTTAGTCTCCTTTCTGTAAGGCAGCCCCAAGCCTGGCTAATTCTACTTTTTACTAATTACTCCTCAGTGCTGAGCCAAAAAGCAATCATTTAAGAACTGATTTTTACAATAGGTTTTTCCCCCCAGAAGTATGTTTATCTCCTTATATTTTGGGGGAAATCTATGGCTTCATTACTTAAGTCTTCACTGCTGCAAAGGATGCCAGGGTTTCATCTTTCTTGAGAACCTAAGGTTGTAGATTATTTTTCTGTAATATGATGCAGTGAGAAGGAAAAGGAATGGAAAGGGGAAAAGGAGAGACATCATACATCTTTGTTTTAAATACTCTTAAATCTTTAGTCTTTTTCTGTTTTTAAAATTAAACATATTCACAATTAAATGAATCAAAATAACAGAGCAGTAGATATCAAAACAATTCACTTATAATCTTACACTCTGAAGTAATAATGGTCAACTTTCATTTTAATCTATTATTTTTACTTTATTTTTGTGATTATATTATAATTATATAATTTCTCTCTTCTTTTTCCACCTCAAAGCCTCCCATGTAGCGTCCTGGCTCTCTTTCAAATGCATGATCTTTTTTCATTGTCATTTGTTCTCATTTTAAGGGCATATAAACATAACATAGACTTTTATACCATATCTTTTTTTAATTTGAGACAGGGTTTTGCTATGTAGCCCAGGCTGGATTTGAACTCTCAATGTTGCCACCTTACCCTCACCCGCACTCCTCCCTCAGTGCTAGAATCCCAGGTGTTTGCTCTCCTATTATGCGCAGATTTATTTCTACATTTATAAATAAAAAATATTTTAATATGCATTTATATTCTTTTACTATTCATTATATCATAGATAGTTTCCTTTCATTAAATACGTTTAATGGTATTTTGAGGTTATAATGGAAGCTACAGCACTATTGGATTTTTTTGAAAGATGTATTTTTTAATCATTTGTATGTGTGTGAGTGTGTGGATATAAACGCAGACACTTGTGAAAGCTGGAGGCGTTGGGTCCCCTGGAGCTGGAGTGAGAGGCTGCTGTGAACCACTGACTGACTGCTGGAAACCAGACTTGGGTCCTCTGCAAGATCAGTACTTCCTCTAGCTGCAGAGCCATTTTCCCAGTCCCACTGTTATCAGTTTGATATTTTAATTTATATTATGGAAAATTCATTTAATCCATACAATTAATCAACATCTCTTCTTTCTTAGGATACGTGATTTGACATGGAATGTGGAGTTTGAAAGGATGTCTGTTTCTAAGGCTTGCAGAAAGGATGTCTCCATATATTCCTGCCAGACAAAACACTGCTACTCCTGATACTCCTGCTAGGAAGCATATTTCCGTAAAATAATTTGGTAATCCATTGACTTTTTATTTTTTATTTTTTTATGCTAACACAATGCTGATGGTAGTTGCTAGGGAATACTATTTAAAATGGCTTCAAAAACAATTACATAAACTGCAAGGGGAAAATCATACCATTTAGGCTTAATTAGAATAGTCATTTAAAACAGTTGTCATTTCCCAATGCCAATTGCAGACTATGTATTTTGACTGCTGGCTTAGAAAAAAGACGATTAAGCTCGTTATAGCAATGTTTCTAATAGAGTTTGGTAACTGCTTTATTTTACTTTAATTTTTGTCGAAGGAAATATTTCCATTTAAACGGTTTTTATTTCAACAAATACATTTCCTCCCTTTTATAAATAAAATAACCTAGATACCCAGCAATTAACCTTGTCAGGATAGATAGACCTCTTCACTCTCCTCTTTGTGATACTGCTGTATAAAAAGTAGAATGAACTTCCATATCTCTCTTTTCCAACTCGCCTTATTTGTTTGGTTCTAGAACTTTAAGTTCTAGAATCAAACTGGATTGGTAATCAGGGTCATGAAAAAGAGGAGGCAAATGGAGACATAAGAATCAGCCTTCGTGAAACTAGTTTTAGGAAAGTGTATTAATTAACAAAATTTATCTTTGCTCTTCATTTATCAAAATCAAAACCAAAACCAAAATAAAACCCCAAAACAAAAATCAAAAAACCCCAACCCCCTCCCCAAAGCAACAACAGCAATGAAAACAAAAACAGACAAACAAACAAAAAACAAAATTAAAAAGACTTCCCAAGCCCTACATTTATTCAAAGTTTATGTTTGAGGCGTGTTGCTTACGATATGCTGTTCACATAGAGTCTCAATTCTGCAAGGATCAGAAATTATTAGGAGCTAAAGGCTTAAGCTACAATATTAGTATGTTAAGTACTTATAAAAGATTAAAGGAGAGGTTTAATGAGGGTCTGGAAGACCTGTTTGGATAGGTTTAAATAGGTAATGCTTAGACAGATCCTGAAGGCTGTGGCCAGATGCTATGGTAAAAGAGTACTCTAGACAGTAGGAAGACAACATGAACAGGAACTGAGATGGGGGTCCTATCATCTTTCTGAGGGCCACTAAAGCCATTTATCAAGGGACATGAGACTGCAGATGAAAGAAGTTTCAGATCACTAAGGGCTCTGTAGGCTATGCAAAGAACATGTGAAAATGGTTCAGAGTGATGGCTCAGTGTGTAGGTGTGCTTGGAATGTGCCAAGTGCATGAGCACTTGAGTTTGACTCCCCAAAACCCATGTAAGAAACTGGGTGTGGCCATGTGTGCCTGTAACCTCAGTGCTGTAGCAGGTGGAGACAGGAGGATCACTGGGACTTTCAGGCTGTCAGCCTAGCTCCAGGTTCAGAGCAACCCAGTCACAATGGAGTATGGTGGAGAGTCACAGAGCACCACATCCTACGTCCTTCTTCAAGCACCATACATGTACACATATGGATACACACATGAATGTGTATATACACCACACACAGGCACATGCACACACACACACCAATGGCAGCAAGATGGTATTTTTGTAGAGTTGAGGCTGAATATAACTGAGTTTCTGAGTTTCGACGTAACATATGGAGAAACTCTCATGGGGATAAAAGAATTTTAATTGCTTAAGTGAGTGGTTTTCACTTTTCACACTGACCATCAGGCTAAATCCTCAGAGTAAATGTGGGGTGGGTTCCACAGATCTGCATTGCTAACAAATTCCCAGATGGTGAGAGTCTCCCAGATTTTCTGGTTGAGCAAATAGGCAGATCCCTGTGTCATAAAACAAGGAATATATGAAGCAAATCCTCTTGTGATATTGTGATCATTGCTTTTTATTGATGCTTCTAATTTCTCAAGCTTTACATATTACCTATCGGCTACAGTATCATGTTGCTTTATTTGAATATCTGTCTCTGCCTTATGCTTTTAGCATCCAGACTTCTACTATCTTATGATAAACTTGTCAGTTCCAAAGGAAATTTCAGTTCCCCAGACTCCAAAAGGAAGTTCAATACTCAGAAAGGAGCTCAAGCTGCACTCTAAGAGGATTTCTGGTAAGCATTCCTCAGGAACTTGTGAGACTGGTTCCTATTTGTCAAAAGGAGTCATTTCTCTAACTTCCAGCTGAAGGGACACATGAGTCTCCATTGTCATACACCCATGGTTTCATAGCAAAGCTCTCTCCAGCGTTGGCCTCCAAGCTCCCTCACTACCACAAGTACTTGTTACACATTCCAAAGTCCCCCATGCCAGTTCTCTGATCCTTCCTTCACCCCAACTACTCACTCTCTTTATAACCCCACTGTTCTCTCTTTGTGTTCTTTATTCTCTATCCCCTGTTCTCTTCCCATCTCTCAGAGATAGCCCTGGCCACATCCAGTCTGCTGGCCTTGTTAAGTCTTCTTCTTTCTTTCTGTGCTCTTGCCTCTTCCAGATGCCTCCAACTGTTCTCTGTCTAATATCTACAATAATCCCTTCCCCATAACCATACCATGGCATGGTAATGTTGGTAATCTCTTCAACATATTCCTTCTTGCATACAAAGTCCAAATGGAAAAAAATGTGTCATCACTCAATAGTAGGTAGGGTGAGTTCTATATAGAACTCTGGAAGGGGGAACTGGGAGGGGGCAACATTCAGGATGTGAATAAATAAAATAATTATTTAAAATGGTTTTCATTGAATAAGTTGTTTATTTGCATGTGTAGGGAGCAGATCAGATGGAAGGATCATACAATATTGAATAAAATTATAAATAAATTGTAGTATAGTATATAAATTATTACATAAATTATAGATTTGAGTCAATCTCAATTTGTATTTTTAGTAGAGACTTTATTTATACATGTCAAAAACTAAAACACTTCATGTAATTTGAGTGGATCAAATGGAGTAATGTAATGAACTATCTAGTTCAGTACTGAGTGAGATAAATATTCTCTTCTCTCCTCCTTTCTCATGATTTGGTAGTTAGTCAGTTTGTTGGAAACTGGTCTAACTTTGGACGTGTTTGAAAGGAACCATTGTTTGGAACTGTTGACTTAGACAGTAGTAACATCATATTGATCAAGCTATACCCAAGTGAGCCAAATGTAGTCCTCTGAAGTTTAGAAAAAAATTAATTTGTAGACTTTCGTACATTCTTTAGAGTATCTAAGTGTTAAATTTTAATTTGCTATATTTACATAACCTTTTCTTAGGCTTCCTGCTCTAGTACCTTCTTCATTCCTAATCCAGAGATGTTATTCTGTATTAAACTTTGATAAGGTCATTTGTTTATAGTTTGAACCCTTTACTATAACAGGAAGAAAGTTATTAATTATTTATCAAAAGGTATGAAGGCATGATATACTAGTTCCCTGTCTTCTAAATAATACCATAGCTTTTAAAATAACAGCTATGTTCATAGTTTAGAAATTTTATTGGGGCTCCTATGATGGTCTTGTCAGCACATTTACAAGGTTTTCCTACACTATTGACCTAATAATGGTCATTTATTGACCATTTATTTATAGAGAGAGCATTATGCAATATTTAAATTTCTACCTGCACTAATATATAAATTCCCATTCTATAATCATTATTCATAGCAATATAGGCATTTTTAAGGAAGGATATCAAACATACCTTCATTATTCTTTATTATGAACAATAAACTAAACATTCCTTTTCCAAGTTTAAAAATGCATTGTTTTCAAGAATCTGATGGATTTGATATCTCATATTTTGTTATATTTCCTGGATAACAAATCTATAAGTCAGGAGAACTTTGCCAGAAAATTTGATTATTTCATTTTATTGATATTCCCATTTGTCCCCCCAACCCAACCCTGATCCCTTACCCTTTAGTATATGTCAACACCCAATCAATGTTAAAATATATGTCCAGGGATGACCTTAGAGAAATGTCAAGCAGGGAAAAATTGATTGGAATCATTCTGCATAACAATTTAGTAAACACTACTTTACCTCAAGGATCAAATATTTGACTCTGTACAACAATTTAATAAATCACATCTTACTTCAAGGATCAAATATTTGACATGGCATGAGGATTAGGTTTACCTTTACTCTTAGTGGAAAATCCCCAAACAGCCATTGCTTTTCATGCTGGCCCTGCTATATCTTGGCTTATTTTCTCAAGTATATCCACCAAGTTTAGTAAGCTTCGCCTATCTTTGGGAGCACAACTCTTTGTTGAACTTACCAATGAACCTAATGATCCTTCGGAGTAAGGGGCTCAGGTAGCAGCAGTCCCCTGTCAGGATCATTTTCTCCTCAGCAATCAGGGACTCTCTTGTTGACTTTATGAAATACATGGATATTTCACCAATGAAAATCTGGAAGGAATGTTGAAGACATGTCAAGCGGGAGAAATGTTTGATTAAAGATAGCAGGGGTACGCAAAATAATTTCTAAGGGATTACAGTCCTTTAAAATATATCGTGTTGGTTGGGGAGATAGTCAGAATATCTTGCATTTAATTCTTCAAAAGAATCAGAGAAAACAATGTTTGATCATTTATGAAATAACTCGGCAAAATATTAAGCTCTAAGGTCATATAAAATATAGATTGAAATAATAGTGTCTAGCAGAGTTTATGATAAAGCGTGTGGTAGCATTCATCTTTTAAGTCACCTTGGAGGTCACAGTGATGATGAATGACTCTGATAGGTAATGGTCCAAGAAGGCACGCCTTTACACCACACAGTATGTTATTATTTGCATGTCAATACTTATTTGATTATTTTTGCCTGAGCTGTGTTTCTCCTACACTGAAGTGGGTTGGGTGTGACTTCTTTAGTACTATAACCATCTCTATCTTCTTGAACTAATAGCGTTTACATCATTATATCCTTTCATGGATTGTAAACTTTTTGAGATTAACATCTACACTGACATTTGAAAAATATTCCGATAACACCAAACATAGTAGACTAATGTTTAACATACAGGATCAGCATGGACAAGTGTTAATAATCCCTGGTACTGCTACACCTGAAGATGGAAGTTATCAACAAGAAGTAGAAGTTAACAATACTATCATCCTTTAAATACTAAGTGTATGGTACTTCAGCATGTCAACATGCACAGAAGATCTGTAGCCTAGGTATAAATACAGTTTCCTTCCTGGAGAGTCAAGAAAATTCTCTAAAACATACGAATAGCACATGGGGACACTGAATTCAGGTCAAGACTCAAACCCTACACTTCCCAAGTTACTATACATAGTTGTGATTTTTTTAATTCTATTGCCAATTAATTATCAGAAGATCATGATTTTAAAATGCTTTTCTCTGCCTTCATATAACCTGTGATTTTGGAAAATTTTTATCAATGTTTTAAGAATCTCCATGTTTTAGATTCTTTAATTTTTTGATGTATTTATTTGTATGAATGTTTTGTCTGGATATGCATGTGCATCATAAACTTGCTTAGTATCTGTGGAGACTGAAAGAGGGCATCAGATCCCCTGTGACTGGAGTTTGAGATAGCTCTGAGTCAATATGTATATGCTGGTAGTGATATCTAGGTCCTCCTCAACAGCAACAAGTGCTCTAAACCACAGAGCCATCTCTCCAGCCTCCCCTGCTTTGTACATTTGTAATCACAAAGTATCTGCAGAAAGATAGCATCAAAGAACATACGTGGGTAACAGAAATTCAAATCTAAAATTTCAAAACCATCTATGTGCTGTTCCTGTTTAGTGGTGGGGTCACTGACTGTCTTAGAAACTTGGCTATATACAGCCAATTTGTGTCTGAAGTAGCTCTAGAATGTGGCACATGAGTCTATTTTCACTACTTCCCAAAATTTTATACTGCAACATCACAAGATTTTTTCAGTAGCTAAAGAATCAAATACTTAGCCCAATTGTCTATTGGTGTTTTTAGTACTAGTAAGAAATTTAAATGTTTACTATTCTGTACAAGTTTAGTGGTTAAGAGGTGAAACTCTGAAGCCAGCTGGCCTTGATAACCTTGGGCACATTACTTGACCTTTAAATTTTTTCTCATTTATTTTTTGAGATTATAATATAATTATATTTATATATACATATATACACACATATATACATATATATAAATATAATAAATAAATATATATTATATACATATAAATATCATTATATTATAATATAATTATAACTAACTTCCTGAAATTCCCCCTTCCATTTCCTCCATCCAAATACTCATTCTCATGTTGGGGAATGCTTTTGTGCACTGTGTATTCAGATGCTGAGATGCTGATTATTTTGCACAGAGATCTGGGTGCAGTCTGGATTTTTAAAATTGTCATTATGAAGCATTTTCTGACTTAGAATTTTGTAAAACATTGTTCCCCATCATCTCTGATTGGTTAATGAAGAGCTCATCCAGCCAATAGCTGGGGAGGTAAGAGGAGGCTGGACTGCCAGGCACAATGAGAGGGTCTCTGGTAGAGGCCAAAGAGAGGAGATTTGCCTTGAGAGATTCACCATGAGGCATTCATCATGAGCAGAGGAGTTGCTGAGAGGATACAGAAGAAGAAGGAAGAAGGTGAGACCAAAGTGGCAGGAACAGGACAATTGGTTGGAAAGTAGGCGGGGGAGTAGGACAGGCCAGCAGAGTCAGGTTAGAATAGCTTAGAACCTGTTCAACTTAGTGCCAGAAGCACTAAGCTTGTAATAAATATACCAGGTCTCTGTGTCATTCATTTGAGAGATAAAAGGGATAATAGAATAGTCCCCTGAATTACCTTACATTCCTCTCTCCCTCCCCCCCTCTCTCATCTTCATGATCCTTTATCCCTCAGATATTTTATTTCTATAATCAGGATTATATTCAATAAGTGGACTTATTGGCTTAACTGTTTACATATATATTATTGGCTTAAATATATATATATA
>NW_021604644.1:45527-161029 GCF_004785775.1 Grammomys surdaster
ATATATATATATATATATATATATATATATATATATATATATATATATAATATGTGCGCACTGTATATGCATACATGTGTATGGGTGTATATTTATATATAAATTATTTTGAACACTGTCTGAATCTTCTTATGCACTATAGAAGTAAGTGAGGTTGTTTGATAACAGTTGATAACATTCCCACTGTAGTCATCATTACAGTAATTACTCTGTTATCATGAAGTACTTAAGTAAGCCACTAGAGAGGCAGGTTCCAGGATGAGTACAGTCTGCTGAGAAAGTCCTGAAGAATGGAGAACCCCAGATGGAAGAAAAGATTTCCCTTCTCTAGAAAACCCAGATTTGCGTCAATCTTTATCCTTTGTATAAAATGTACCTCCTAGCTAGGAGACTGTGCTAATTCTTATACATTTACAACATGTTTCTCATTAATATATAAATCAAATATATATATAATATATATGCATAATCCTAGGCCCACAAATGAGAAAAAACCCATGAACTATGTCTTCTAAGTCTGGCTTATTTTGCTTAAAATAATGATCACTATTTGTAGTCCTCAAGCCTGATGACCTGAGTTCAGTTCCTGGGACCTCCATGAGGGAAGGAGAGAATTGAGTCTATACATTGTGTTCTGACTTTCACATGTAGGAGTTGTGGCATATTCATATGTGCACACATATAACAAATAAATGGAGTTTAAAAATTAAGAATGTGAAAATTGATACAAAGCTAATATTGCAAGCCAGCATTCACAAAGGAGGTATGGAACATAAAAGAGAAAAAAATGGAGGAAGAGTATATTTAAAATGAATCCCCTTATTTTATATGCTCAGTAACAATTAATTAAGAAAAAAAGAAAATGTAGATTGAATATATGTCTCCAAATACTGGCAGTGCCTGGAATATACTAAGCGCATAAGAACTAAAAGAAAGAGGATGGAGAGAAGGAGGGATGAGAGAGTCATTTATAGTCAAAATGGAGTGCTATATTCTTGACTTACTGTAAAATTTTGATGGAGCAATTCAGCTCCTTTCACAGTGCAAGGACAGTCATCTTCCTAACTACGTGTGACATCAATACTTCTCCACTCACTGGTATTCTATTTTTGTAGGGGAATGATTCTGCCTTAGGATGCAGTACTGTGAAGTTAAAGAATACCTTTGATTTCTGCCAAACTTGCAGCCCACCATGGATGCCAGTTTGCTCATGATGGCAGATTTAGGGCTCTGGCTTTGGCAGTGCCTTGGCCTCTCCATCTGTACTTCTGCTGGCCCATTTTGTCTTAATCCATCATCTGTACAAAGAGCAGCTGGAGCTTGTGGGAGTCTCCATGTGTTCAGTTTTGGCTGCCTTACTTATTTAGGTCTCTCTGATTGTTGGCTAACAAACTGCATATCAATCATGGCAAATTAGAGTGTCTTCCAGTGAGAAATGGCCAAAGCCAAACTAGCCCTGGCAAGAATGACCTGTTGATAAATTCCATTAGTATATTGTCATTTCCCATGTATGCTAGTCACAATCCTAAGTGATATGTAACCTTTTACACAGTAGTAAGCATACTTTTAAGTCATGAGAACAACTGATATACTTGACTAGTCATTTTTCACCTACAAGAACTCAAGTGCAAATATGTAAACTGTACTGAAACACAGTGATATTTTTGGGAACCCTGTTTTGCTGCATTTATTCATAAAATTAAAACTATCTTAACAGATAAAATTGTATGCATTTTAACATTTTCAGCATAATGCTCTAAAGTGTGTTTATATTGTAGAATCTCTGACTCTATGTAATTAACATGTGTCTTACCAAACAGTTATCTCTTTGGGAGTGTGAGTATTTAGCATTCACTCAGCATTTTTTAAAGATCACAATGTCTTGGTAGCCATATTGTACACTGTTATAGGTTTATTATAGGTACACAGTTAACTGAAATTTCAAATCATTTAAACAATATCTGCTTGAGCCTTCTCCATCCCTAACCACTCAGGTTCCCACTAATCATCATTCTATTCTATTTTGGTGAGGTCTACTTTAGAGTCCACAATGAGTGACATTATGTGGCATTTATTTCTGTGTCTAGTTTATGCTACATATAATGTTATGAAGGCTCATGCACATCACGATTGACTTCCTAAGTGTTTATAGTTGACACCACATTTATTTATGCATTTATCTGTTTCTGGACATTTGGGATGATTTGACATATTGGCTATTGTATGATTTGTGTGTTGCCATGAGGCTGCAATAGATGTGCGAGTCATTATATTGACTTCATTTCCTTTTGGACAGATGGACCACATGGCAGTCCCATGTTTATATTTTCAAGGAATGTCCATAGTGTTTTTCCATAGTGACTTCACTAATTCCCATCTCTATTAACCGTTGTTATAAGGTTTCCCATTCTTCACTTTTTTTCTTTTTTTCTTTTGGAAGACAAATCTATAGGGATTGAGGCATTATCTCACTGCTATTGTAATTTGTATTTCCAGCGGGAGTAATGATGTTGAGAACTATGTATCTATTCTATTCTGATCATCTGACAACTTTTAATCAAAGAACTATCGTGTTCTTTATGTATTTTAGATATGAATCACTTGCTACATTTATAGTTGCATATATTTTCTTCCATTTTGTATATGATTTTTTCTATACAATTGTTTCCTTTGTTAGACATAAAGAATTTAGTTTGTAATTATATATATATATATATATTTCTTTCATTGACTGTGCTTTTGGGATCATTCTTAAGAATCAACAAGTCCTTTGTCATAAGGTTTTTCTTTGTTTTCTTCTAGCAGTTTCATAGTTATAGGGTTTAAATTGTCTTTAATTTGTTTTGAGTGTATTACTCCAAAAAGTATGAGATTATAGTCTAAATTCATCGTACTGTTGGTAGATTTCTAACTTACCCAACACCATTTACCTGTATATCTATATACATATTCCTGTATGTATATGTATAAGAAATTGTATATGTATGTATACACACATACATATGTGTACATACATACATACATACATACATACATACATAAACTTATAAACAGAATTTGCTGTGTCCATTTGGTGTTGTTATGTGTATATGATTTTGGGACTGACCTCTTGTAAGTGAATATCCAATTATAGGGCTCATCCTCTATCTCTCATTAGTTCTTTCTTTATGGATGGTGCTTTCTGTGGTGATATTTTCCTTTTCTATGCTCACAAGTCTTTCGGTACTGTCCTTGTTTAGATCTTGCCTAGGCAGCCTTATAGTTGAGATATTCTGGATGTAGTTTCCCCATCTTTTCTAGAGGACACAATCCCACAGCAGATATCCTGCTCCTCTGATTATCATTGTTTCCTGTCCTTACTTTTATGATGTCCCCAGAGGGACATTAGCTGCAGGAGTAGTGTTGTAGATGTATCTTATCCACTGTTCAACTGCTCTCTGAATTTTAATCAGTTGTGGCTTTCTCTAATTGTTATTGTAGCTAAGAGAAGGTGTTTGATGGAGACTTGAAAGCTACACTTATCTGTAGGTATCACAATATGTTTAGTTGGGGGAGGCACTTAGGTGGCACTGTAGATACCTAGTGCAGATAGCATAGATACTTTGAATCATTGAGCGTGACCCTAGCAAAGTCTCCCAGTAATGGGGATATAGAGCCTGAACTAGCCATCTTTCATAACCAATCAAGGTTCCTAGCAGAGAGACTGGGACATCAACTCAGGCAGAAAATCTTTGAGCTATTATCTGTCCTTCCTGCAAGATATGCTGGTGTAATAGTGATGTAGAATTTGTTGAGTGACCAGCCAAGGACCGGCCCAACTTGAGGCTCAGGACACAAGAGGTATCCCATGCTTGACACTGTCTGGATGGTCAGGAACTGGAGGCAGGATAGTTCAGAGACCCAGGATAGAATTAGACATGACTGACAAAAAAATTAATGACATGATTTCTAATGGTATTGTGCTATACTCATAGATCAGTGCCTAGCCAAGTTGTCATCAGCGAGGCTTTCTCCAGCAACTTATGTGAGCAGATGCAGAGACCCACAGCCAAATACTAGGGAGGAGCCAGGGAAACTTACAGAGGAAAATGAGTAAGAATTGCAGGAGCCAGAGGGGTCAAGAACACCACTAAGCAGGGCTCATAGGGCTCGCAGAGACTGAAGTGACAAACATAGACCCTGTATGCATCTGAGCTAGGTCCTCTGTATATACATTATGATTGTATAGCTTGGTGTTCTTGGGGGACTCCAAACAGTGGGAATGGAAGCATCTCTGACTGTTTTACCTGTACCTGTGACCCGTTTTCTCCTACTGGGTTACAATGTCCAACCCTGATATGAGGGTTTGTGTCTACTCTTATCTTATCTTGTTAGGCCTGTTTGGTGGATATCCCTGAGTGGCCTGATCTTTTTCTTTTTTTGAAGGGAAACAGAGGAGGAGTGGATCTGGGGAGGAAGGTAGGTGGGGTTAGGACTGGGACGGAGGGAGGGAGGGAAGGAGGGAGGGAGGGGGGGAGGGGGGGCGACTGGGGGGGAGGGGGGGAGGGCAAAACGCAGTCTGAATGTACTATATGAGAGAAGAAAAAATTAAAAACAAAAAATTAAGTTTTAAAATTCAACTAGGGATTATGTTGTTCTTCTAAAGTAGTAGTGGGTTCTTCCTGAAGACTTAATTTGCCTGGGTAGTTGTCTAAGTGTCTAGTACCAGAATGATTTTTCTCATGTCGAGTTGGACTCAAGTCCAGTTAGAAAGTTGTTGGTTACTGCCAAGATATGGATGCCATTTTTGCACCGTTAGGGATATCTTGTCATGCTAGTCACCATTGTGGTTCAGAGATGTCACAGCTAGTAGGATTACTGGTTGATTCTCTTACTTGGAAACATGCTCAGAACCTTCTGGGACTTTGAACCTTCTGGGACTCAGGAAGGAGGCTTTCAGTCTGGATCAAGCTTGAATCTTTCAACTCTTATGTCCAAAGTATGTGCCGTCTTTAGCAATAAGGACTTACCTTCAACTTCTAAGATGCCACCAAGGGAAATAAAAATGACCTACATTGTGTTGGGAGTTTCTTGGATTACTCTGACCAACAACTTGAAAGAAGTTTTCTCATGCCTGGTACTGGGGATTTTTATTAGATAGTTTATGACTTTTGTGGGGAGTACTGTCAGCCCAAATGACACACTGTACACTTCTGTGTATTATATGTAATATATATATTACATATAATATGATTCCCTGAGACCTTTTCAAACATATTTAGTGTTATTTGGCTTCCTCCCTCCCTCTCCTGCATTCACCTCCTTCCTGACTACCCAGTTAAAAGTCCCTTCCAGTTTTCCCTGTTTCCCTCTTCATATCTTCTGTATCCTGCTACTCTTCCCTCTAGCCCCAATCATGGTCTCTCTTTACTTTCCTAGCATCTGTGGTACTCCAGGTTATCTGAAGATGTGAAGCTGCTGAACTCAATTTGGTGACATCTTGTTAAGGATGTTCACCTCTCTTTTCATCAGCAGGAGTAGCCTGGCTATCTCTTTTGTTGTACTGTGTGTGTTGGGTTTAATAGTAGGCTAATTCTGGTCTCATAAAATGAGATTACAAGTATGTTCTCTCTAATTTTTTGGAAGAATCTGAGCAACTGATACTCATTCTTCTGTTAACATTTGGTGGAATTCAACAGAGAAGGCACTCAGTTTTTGATCTTTTTCTTTATTGATGGACTTTTGTTTCTGATTCTTTCTCTTTTTAATTAATTGTCTATTTATATTTCATAATTTCTCATGACTCCATTTTGGTTTGTTGTATGTGTTAACAAATGTATATATTTCTTTTAGATTATACAGTTGGTTGGCTATACTTGTTCATAATATCTTCTAATTGTTCATTGTGTTTCTCTTGTGTCATTTTTAGTATCTCCCTTTTTGTCTTTTGGGGTTCTCTCTTTTCTCCTCTTTTAAAAAGGAGATAAAATTCCATAAGACTTTTTATGTTTGCAAACAATGACTATTAAGCTTTATTGATTTTTCTAATATCTCTTTAATTTATTCCCCTGAGATACATCCTTTTTTGTATTTTCCTAATTTCTTGAGCCATAACATTATGTTTTACTTGATAGCTTTCCTCTTTGTTGACTAATATATTATTGCTATAAAAATTCAATCTTGTAATGATTTCATTCCATCGAGTTTTGGTATGCTGGTTTCTAGTCTCTCTCTCTCTGTCTCTCTGTCTCTCTCTGTCTCTCTCTGTCTCTCTCTCTCTCTCTCTCTCTCTCTCTCTCTCTGTCTCTCTGTCTCTCTCTCTCTCTGTCTCTCTCTCTCTCTCTCTCTGTGTGTGTGTGTGTGTGTGTGTGTGTGTGTGTGTGTGCGTTTGGCATGTGCATGTGCACATGCAGTTTAAGGCTGGAGCTCATCCTCAAGTGTTTCCTGTAATCACTGTCTTCCTTACTTTTTAAATGATGTTTTTCACTGAACCTGGAGTTCAGCGATTGGCTGGACTGGCTATCCAATGCCCTCCAGTAATTCACCTGTCTCTGTCTGCCACACTGCCAGCCGGGCTTGCAGATGCACAATAAGTTTTGGCACAGGTGCTGGTGATTCAGAGTTAGGTCATCATTTCACCCCCCAAACAGTCTCCTCATGCCTCAGAATCTGAGATGATTTCTGTCTGCCACCAAGGAAACCTTTTTTGATGAGGGGCGAGAATTATACTTATCTGTGGGTATAAGGATACTTATTTAGTTGCAGTTAGAGATCATACTAGTTTAGCAGAGTGGCAATAATAGGTTCTCCTCTGGGCTCCATGGCCTTACCAGCTAAGATGAGTCAGCTGTTTACATACCAGGCATGATTTCCCCATTGAGCAGGCTTTAAGTCCATTTAGATGGCTGTTGGATATCTCCAAGACACAAGTGCTACTATTTTACCCTTGAGCACATCATTCCACGTGGACTCTTGTTATGGTTCATGAGTTTTACAGCTGGATATAACTATAAACTTCTATTCTCTCTTGGCAGTTTGCTTAGCACCTTCGGTTACTGTGAGAGCTAATACTGAATATTCTGCCTCGGAGAATTCCATAGTCACGAGCATTCAAAATTTTTCTAGAGTTTAAAAGTGACTTAGAAAATGAGGAAAAAACTATAGAGAAATAGTCAGCACTGTGAGAGCATTCTTTATTCTGGACTTTTGGTCTTTCATGATGAATACCACATACTCTAGGTCTGCAGGAAGTCTCTGGTTCCTTTACTTGCAAAACTTTAGTTGGCTCAAGAATTACTGACTTTTGCTTTATCATGTATAGATACAAACAAGTAATAGACATTATCATTGGACACTTCCAGTGCCTTTTAACAGCTCAAGTAGGAAATGCTGTTTGTATGAAAACCATCCAGTCTCTGTGATAAAATGACTTTTGGTCTGGTCCAAGAGCCATGTCCACCTGCTCAGAGAGCTATTCTAGTTAAGACTATGCATGGTATTGAAGGAAAGTGAAACCTTATATTCCAAAAACCATGCAGTTCACTGACACCATTTGCTTTGCTGGACAAGAAAAATGGATACTTGAAATAATTTCACTAAAATCCTGTTCTCAATAAAAAAGTAAAGCTCACTATAACGTCCAGGCAATTTAATTAGTCTGTATTTTTAGGGAAACACTTGTGAAAAAAACAAAACAAAAATCAAAATGAAAAAATCCTAAAACAACAAAATAGTCAATCTTCTTCACATGTCACCAATCAGCAGTCATTGCATGGTATACTTTTAAGTTAGGAATATCTGGAAATAGTTCAGTGAACAAGCAAATGGACAAATGAACAAACGAACAAATACAATTAAAAGAAATCTGGATCATTAATCTGTAATATAGACAGAAAATGTAGAATTTTTTAACTTTTTTTTCAATTGCAAAAACTTAATTGGGTTGTCTGTATGTCTGCTCCAGAGAGCGTGTAAATTGTAAAGACTCAGTACAGTAACAACAGTGATAAAAAAATTTTTTATTTAAGAAGTCACGTGTAGTACAGTGGAAAAAGATGTGACTTAGAAAAATGTCAAAGAATTTCAACACAGGAGACTGTTCAGAGCCCGGAAGAGGCAAATTCTGAAGTAACACAGGGCCAACAATGTCTCCTTTACTTCAGCAGCTGTGGCCCTCGTCAGCCAGCCAACGGTCCGCGCAGTGACAGTCTACTCTGATCTGCAGCAGAATTTTACATTTGATGCAAAGCACTTGTCCAAATGTACACATGAAGATTTGCAAGTTCAGCTAAATTATGGCTTTCTATAAAGTTGTGTTGGGCGTTTCCTTCCTGAGGAAACTGCTACTGAGTGTGTGTGTGTGTGTGTGTGTGTGTGTGTGTGTGTGTGTGTGTGTGTTTAAGCACTCGCATACAAGCTGTGAGCGATTTCAATTCTCTTGGGCAGGGAGTCAAATGTTCTGCTTCTTCAATGCTAAATACTCCCCAGTCACTTCATTGTAAGGCCAAGAGAAAGGTTTAATAGTTATCTTCTCATGCCTTGTGCCACTGGGACTGAGATAAAATAAGGGTAAATCAGATTCTCTGCCCAGTAAATCCTCTTATTCAAGCAGGCTCTCTGGCTCCCTTCCTTTGCCTCTGAGTCTGAGTTTATTCAGAAGGCCCAAGGCAGTACTTAGTTAACCAAGCTGTTTAGGTAGTCAGAGCATACCTTGCAGGTTTCTTTGAAGTATGGGTTATCATTGTGGGATAAACAGTTCTGGACACAATAAATTCTTCAAGCTTTAACTTTTCCTAAAGATCTGATACAGTGGCAGCATTGGCCCTGTGCACTTCATCCCAAGTGGCCTTGCCTCAATATGAGGTTGATATGTTTTGACAGGAATGTATAAAAGGGAAAACAGGAAGCTGACAGGTCAAATGGTACAGTCTTTACTCTCATTCCTCCCCTGAGTATATGCAGCTGTGAATAGGGTCATTAATGGCCATATGTGGAGTCACAAGACTATGACACTCAGTCCAGCCACTGTCAGCATTTGCAGATGCACAGAAAGCCAACGACAATCCAGGTAGAGTTAATATTTTTTTAATTCACTGCTAGTTACTGTGCATATCACACAAAGAGGGTCCTTCCCTTATACTCCAGGGAACACAAAAAATTCTCTGAAGGAGAAACAAGTCCTGTAGTCCTGTGACACATGCAAAGTCCAGAAATACAGACATGGATCCAGAACAGAAGATCTGACTTGCTGAGAATCTAACGTGGAAACTTTCATCAACATCTTCCTTTTTGGGTTCTCATGAAATCTGAGAACTAGAGGAGTCCTGGAAATCACTGAGCTGGATCCCCCTTAAAGTGTAGAGATGAGAAAACTGAACCTGCAAGAATCTAAGCAACTAGAAGTCATAAGTTATTGGGGCCCCAGTCTGAGGGAGATGACCGCTTTACTGAAGACTGAAGCTGGAGCCTCCGAGTGTGTGCTGAAGGATGCACTAGCACTTGGAGGTCCTGACGCCCCCACACTGGATGCTGTTGAGCAAGTCATATCTCACTGATGACAGAAGTGAACACAGCTCCTTCCCGAGCTCAGAGGAGCTCTGGCTTGTGGCTGCTCACTGACATTGAGATCCTGAGGGAGAATCACTGATGACTAGTAGCGTCGAGGACTTTACTGTTCTCTTATTAACCCATCAGCTGTGCCCATCCCTGGTTCTTAGCAATGCCCCTAACTTGAGAGGGAAAAGAAAAATGGGGCCCCATGGGAAGAGCACTGTCCATTGGTTTATAGAAAATGGAACCTTTAGGGCATTGTTTAGCCAAACTGTGGCTCAGTGTCCTCAACGCAAAGGGTTGAACCTGTAGGCCTAGTTTTCTGTGTTCTTTGGAATACCCTTGTTCCAGCTCATTGGGTTGCTGTGTGGATCACCCAGACAACACCTGCAGAGTAGACATCAATGATAAAATGGTTTCTTTCTTTTTAGGTACACAAAACAATGTCTTTTATTACCAAACTTTCAGATATTTATGTTATCATGCCCTGGCTACATTGATCCTCCCTTGCTCTCCTTACCCTAGGCCAAATCAGTCCTCCCTCCAAATAGCTTCCCGTATTTCCTCTTCTGTTTTTATGTGCACGTAACACTTTGAAGAATTTGTTTTTGATTATATTATATTTTGATCATATTTGTTTTGATTATATATTGTTTTCTGATGTTAATTTTTTGCTCACATTTATTAATGCTCCATTGACCTTAGGTTTCTTTTTCAGATGACAAAAATCTTTATAAATAATTATAGGAAGATATAGAGAATGATAATATTGCCTGAAACTAGGAAGAAAGGAAGAAAATATATTAGTAACTCAATGGGTCAGTAAACAATTCATGTCTGATAACATATGAAAATGATATGTGCATAAAACAAGAGGGAGCACAACCCAGTTCCAGACTAAACCGCTGCTTCATGACAGAGCCACCGCCAGTCCATTCTAGACAGAGCTTTACCTTGTTCCTTGTTTTATGTGGGGTCTTCTGACTTTTGAGGCACATGCCTTCTATCTTTGCTTTCTCCTCTTTCTAGGTCTGATGAGCAAGGATAATGGAAAGGGGATATAGGAGTTATGTCCAGTTCCCGCTAGAAGAGTTCATACAGAGATTCTCAATGGAATGTCATCTAATTCTCAGATGGGGACATTGATGCCAAAGTTGGTGGAGGGTAGTTTCTACCAGATTCTGTACTCCCTGACACCAAAGGTATGCTAGGACCTTTAGGAAGTCATTTCAAAATCCAGTGACAACCTTGTCTTGTATAGAAATCAGTGTGGTGAAGCAGATGTGCTACTCTATAGGCCTAAGGTTTGCAAGCCACCCTGACATGTCGTGTTGCATCACATCAACGCCATTCTCCCTTCTCCTGAAGTCTCGGTGGGTAAGGGCTCCTCCAAGGCTGATGAGGTTGATGATTCGGATAAACTTAAAGTATGACAACTCATCATTGCTGTATCCTCAAAATTACAATCACCTTTTCATCATTAGGCGTTAGAAGCATTTCCACTCAATAGCATTTGTATTAAATGCCTGGGCGCTCACTCTGCTCTTCTGTATGCATGTTGGTATTTTTATTTAGGCCCTGAATAAAGAAGAGCAGAGGGCATGTCAGAGGTGAGGTGGATGATCTTGAGAGCAACTATCAAAAAAGAAAGGACAGAGTGGGAATTGAAATTACACCAGGGTTAATCTGCCCTGGTAACAGCAATGTGTTCAGTCATGGAAATGTTTATTTTAACACTCTCATAAAATAATAATGTCTCAGTGTTAAATCACTTGACTGGCTCACATGAATCTGCAAGCTTTATGTCCTTGAAGCAGTCTCCCTCCAGGACTGTCTGTCCTATTTTTGACCTCAATAGAGAGAAAAATTAAATAAATGAAGGTAAGGTTGCAACTGAGCTAGCTCAATGTGACGTGATTTCTACAGGGTCAGAGACATCAAATTTTTGGGTCAAGTAATTTTGTTCATCTTTGGCCTTTGCAGTTCAGCTGTAGCAGCAGGAGGTACCAGCTGGAGGGTTCTGTTCCTCTCTGATCAAAGTCTATGGCAGTGCCCTCACTGACAGTCGGGCTCCTTTCTAAATACACACAACTCACAGCATATTTTTTTTCTGAGAGTACAGTAGCTATTCTTAACATGCCAAGCTAACCATATCTGTTGATTTCTGACATTCACACATGCTTTTAAAAAAACACAGCTTCAAAAATCTAGATACTAAAAAGCAAAAAGTATCTATCTATCTAAAAAAGGCAAGATCCATTTTATTTTATTCTTTATTTCTTTTGCAGACTTCCACTCAGTCTGTCTCACCTGAAACAGAAAACCTGTCAATAAGGCTACTTGCTGGTGAGAGCCCAGAAGGACAGGAAAGAGGAAAAAAAGGCAGACAGGAAATACTTTCAGGTATCTGACAACAAAGAACTGGTTCTGTACTTACAATAGCAGTTGGAGTGGCAGCCAGAACGCAATAGAGCACCAGAGGGCTGATGAAGCTTTCCTCTTCCGTCCCCGGGTAAGGCTTCATTAAATCTCCATCCTGACAGAAGAATCCTTGGATATGCACCTGAAAGGTGTCAGTGCATTCGAAGTAGTAGGCAAGCAGCACTGTCCCAGCCATGATGACAAGCTGAAAATACAGCATGACCACACAGAGACATTAGCAGGGCTTTGGAGCAGAGCTTGCCCCTCAGAGCACATTCCCTCCATCACCCACTTCTGGGCTTGGTATTGCCAAGAGTGAATGTGCCTGGCTCAGCATGCTCTGGGCTTTGGGATTTGTGTGCTAGCTTGTCTGCCTGCTAACATCTGCTGTGGAAACATTCCAGCAAATAATGTACAGATCCCATCTGAAGGGCAGACTCCAATCTGGCTTATAGAGAGACTCAGCTTCTACAGCTAGGCTCTCAAATGTCTGTGGAAACCAAGATGGAAATGTGCATTTGGGTCAGGGGTTAAAGGTCAAAGGGCAGGGACTTAAAAGATGGAAGGGTATTGGTGTGAGAAATTTTATAAATTATTAAAAAGAAACTTCCCATACAAATTTTTAGGCAGGAGTAAATGACTGAGTAGGCAAAAGAAAGAAAGAAAGAAAGAAAGAAAGAAAGAAAGAAAGAAAGAAAGAAAAAGAAAGAAAGAGAGAAAGAGAGAAAGAGAGAAAGAGAGAAAGAGAGAAAGAGAGAAAGAAAGAGAGAGAGAAAGAAAGAAAGAGAGAAGAAAGAAAGAAAGAAAGAGAAAGGAAGAAAGAAAGAAAGAAAGAGAAAGAAAGAGAAAAGAAGAAAGAAAGGAAGGAAGGAAGGAAGGAAGGAAGGAAGAAAAAGAAAACAAAGAGAAATGAAATAAAAGGAAGACAAAATCTTAGCAGAGCTTGGAAGCTTTTGCAGAACCATGCTTTATATTATTAGCAACGATTCTATATCAAGAATGTTTTCTGAATTTTTTTCCAAAAATGCTTTTTATTAGAAAAGCAAGCACTTTGTTGCTGATCCTATCTTATAGACATACAGCCTTCAAAAGATTTAGACATGATGAGACACCATTTCATTCTTGACTCATGAATTTTCTAGATACTCATCAGTGTAGGAAGTTGTAAGAAGTATGAGGGATTGATTGGATATGGAAGTTCAATGCTATTTTTCACATTTTATTCAGAAGACACCAAAATGTCAAGATAAGATAGTAAGATAGCAATGAAAAAATGAGGGTAGGAAGGCTTTTTGGTCATGAGACTGTGGAAGCTGAAGATCGATGAGAAGGTAGGCTTCTTGGTTCTCAGGCTCTCTCTGAGGTATGAAAGCCGAGGTCCCAAGAGCAGACCTGACTATGGCTGGATTACCTCTGAGTAACTAATGATGTGCTCAGACAGTGTGCTGTCAAAATGGGGAAATGGTGAGAAAAATGCTATTAAATGTTTATTTATTTAAAGGTATCAAGCTAAGCATTATGGGAAAGCAATATAGTCATATCTTTATACAACTTCAATTTAAAATTACATTTGTTCACAAGCACATACGAGGCAATTCAAGGAAAGCCATAATGTTTTAAGGCTTTAGAAAGAGTGGACTTTCATTGAGACACAGTCTCATGCAGGCTGGCCTTGATGTCACCATGCAGCCAAGGATGATCTTGAACTACCATCCCTCCTGCTTCTGTTTATTGAGTGATGGGATTATAGGCATAACCTGCCATGATCCATTTATCCAGTGTAGAGTACTGAAGCCAAGAACCCAAGGCTTTGTGCATACTAAACAAATATTCTACAAAGTTGCATGCTCTACCTTTTAATTCCAGATAAACAATAGCAATACCTCTTTCCCTAAACAGACAAGACCCCAAGCAAATAACCCCTGCAAAATAACAAAATAAAAACCCTCAAACAAAAAATTATTTGTAATGCAGCATTAAAATTGCATCCTATACAGAAGAATAAGGAAACAAAGAAGAGAAAATAGGACAGTCCTGGTAGAGGGAGGCACTATTTGTCATATCTTTTTCTTATCCTTTATCCTCAATATGGAAAGAGCCTCACACCTGCCCTTCTAAGCTTCTGGAACCATCAGAGATTCTCCTTCTGGGGAAATCCCTCTGTGGCTCTACCTCATCATAGCAGAAAGGGTCATTTTTCACAGGCGTCCTTTGGTTAAGAATACTTCAGTCCTTCTAATTTCAATTCTTCTATGTCTTTCCATCCTGACTCAGAAGCTTTTCTTTTGTATCTCTGGGAGCAGCTGTCGTGTGTTGCAAGTACAGACTCCCCATCATCTGATATGAACGTCTTTCTTTTGGCTACTTCAGTCACCGCTTTCCTCTTAGGTCGGAAGGCCACATAACACTCCATTCACTGTCCCCTGTATATGACTGGTTTCTGACTCTAGTGGCTTTAGTCTTCTAATGTCTGACACTTTCTATCCATTGGCCCTTTAATCACCACTCCTGAGCATCCAGTCAATAGTCTCCAGACTGTCTTCTGTGACTCTCCATGCATGAAGTTGATTATTGGTACTGTTTGCAAATAACCCACTTTTCTTCCAGTTTCTCTGCAGATATGAATATTTGGTTTATTTTTCTTACAGCAGGAGGGGAAATATTGATTACGCATGCTTTCCATAAGACCGAGAGACAGGCAATCGAAAGCAGACCCTGCTGGATAGAGCTCTTGCCTACAGCTAGAGTCTAAGTTCCAACTAGGCACTGGCATCATAGTTGCATGTTTCTTCTACATTGCTAGAAGCACGTTTCTCTATTACTTAGCTTTATCAGCTCGTAGACAATACCCAATCAGAGAATAGATGGGATCTGTGGGAGGCATTGCAGAATCAAAAGAAAAAATGGCATCTAAATCCCTCTACTGAGAAAGAACATTTTTTTAAAGAGGTGTGTTTGTGCCCCCGATTCCTTTTGAGGAAATTGAAAGTAAAGCACACTACACTACAGACACAGACACAGACACACACAGACACACATACACACACACACACACACATGTGCACATGCAAGTGGAATCAATACAAAGGCACAGAATAGAAACAATATAGAAATCTCTTAAAGTTAATGTCAAAATTAATTAACTGCAACATTAAGGAAAAACTACAACATCATGTACCTAAATTTGAATCTGTAAGATAAATTTTAAACAGTTGCCTGATAGATGTAATACTGGAGGTAGTGTTCAGAGAGAAATGAATGAATGAATGAATGAATGAATCAGTCAATTAATCAATTAATCATTTATAAGACACAAAGAACAGAAAATGGTTAAGGCTTTCTGGGTGGATGTCAGCAGGAACTCCAGCAGCTTATACATAGACTGACCCACCAGAATGATGTAACTTGCCTTAGCTCTTTTCCCATTGAAACAGCTAGAAACCTACTCCTGCCATTGTCAAGCAATTCTCAAACTCACTAGAATATTCTCTACTATCCTTCAGAGAAGGGAAAAGGAGAACAACTCAGAACTCAGCTTGTACTCTTCTTTCACTGAGTATTCTTTTGTGAAAACATAAAAAGAAGCCATTTCTGTTGTTACAGGAACAGAAACAACACAGGATAAGCTGTGTCCACGAGCAGAGAGACCTTCCCATTGAACTGATGGTGAAGGTTAGCCATCAGTCGTCCTTCCTGTCCTGGGTCATGATTCATCACTGTCTAGGTTTGTGCAACCAGTGCCAGCTAGTAACTTGTGCCATCTTTTATTCCTTCCTGTGCATATTTAGGGATGCATGGAGGGATCCCATAATGTTGTTGTCACACAAACAGATGGTGTGACTGAGCCAGACTGAGCACTGGTGGAAGAGGTGAAGGTGTCACAGTGACAGAGGCAATTATGAATGAGGGATGATAATAAAGAGTAGGAAGAGCACAGACCAGGGACTTTCTAATACAAGAACGTGCATAGCATGATAATAGTACCATAAGGATTTTAGAGGCAGATACCAGTAGAACTAGAAGCCCAGCGGCCAGTGGTTGATAGTGCAGTGATTCTACCTAGATCTCCACTGATTAAAGAAAGTCAAAGCCAAACAAGTAAACATGAAAGCTTAGAGTAATTGTAAATCATTGATTTCTAGATGTGATACAAGCTGGGGCATCAGGGTTCCAGGTGGTGGTGGTGGTGGTGGTGGTGGTGGTGGTGTATGTGTGTAAGAGCCCGAAGTAAAGCTAGAATGAGAGCACTGATGTCTGGTATCAAGCATAAAGGAGTACAGATCACATCAGGAAGGCTTCATCCCCTGTAGCCACCTTCCTAATTTTTGGAAGTAGCTGGGGATCCTGAAGCACAGAATTCCATCACAACCCTACTTGAGACAATAAACATTTCCATTTCTAACGAGGTTTTTTGGTTCTAAGTTGGTAATGGAATACTAATGATAACAAACTGACAGCTCTTACAGGGAACTGCCTCTGAGCTCAGTGTTAGACATGCTACCTAAGGTTTTCCAACCCTGGGAACAGATCATGTAATCTTTCACAGAGTGTCACCTGATCCCAAGTAGGATTCATGTAGGTGGCCAATGAAGTGGTAGGAAAGGGGGTGACAGAAGACCAGGGAAGAGACTGTTGGCTGGGAGAAAGGTAGGTGCAATGAGGATGGAGAAGACAGCACACTGTGTCTACAGGAGACTAATTGTGGTCCAGCACCATGAATACATACTGCATTTGTAGAGTGTAGCGATGAAGGAGACATGGGACAGAATAAACACTGCCACAGTGAGCTCACACGGCTCTGCTGCAAAAGCAAGGTCTTAGTGAGAATTCCAGGGAATTGCACAGCTCAAAAAGTTGCATGTTTCTTAACATGGAAGAAGAGCACCCAAGTTCTAGTGTCCCTGGCTGAGTATGAGGAACCATCGAACAGAATCAATGGAAATGAAAACAAACGTAGTAGGCAGGAAGAGGAATGCATGAAACAACCGAAAGCAAGCTTTGGGGAGACCTTCCTGAGGACCTTAGGGCATGTGTGACTGTGGAGGATAGAACATCAGAGGCAAGAGCTGAGGGATAGAGAAAGAGAAAAAGAAAGGGAGCAGGAGACGGTAATGGTGTAGTGGACATGAATCCTGGAAACTGTTCTAAGAACTTTACATAAAGTAAATTTTGTTTTGAGACACAGCCTCAGTTTTACTCGCATGGTCCTCAAGCATATAGACTCTAGAGATCCTCCTGCCTCAGCCAGGCAAGAGACCATAAGCATAAACTACCAGGAGAGCACATGCATAAACTTTAAGTTTTGTCAGTCTTTATGTAATGCATATTATAATTTTCATTTTAAGGTTGAGAAAGCAGATACAGAGACATAACATGAAACTATATAAAGTCACAAAACTTACATGGTTAATCTAGGATGGTTATTTGATGACCTTTACACACAAATTTATGTAGCCTGGGAAAATCAGACTCTAAACATACTATATATATGCTAAGCTATGTGGAAAATAGTCGGTTACTTTGTGTAAATGCCTCAGGGGCCATTTTCCTTATGTGTACAAAAGTTAATAACTATTTTATGAATGTGCAGTAAGGCGTGTTTACCTAGCACTGTTTTGTTTCACAAAGGAAGTATCTTAACTTTCATAAAATAAAGTATAAGAAGTTGGAATAGAAGAAGAAAGGAAATTATGTCAGTGATAATAAAATAACGATAGGAATTACACCTCTGAATGCAGATTGTCTAACAGTCAACGTCATGAGAAAATCTCGGTTTCATAATATGAGACAAAAAAAACAAAGCAATTTTTACTGTCAAGTAGAAATCCAAACAGTTCTTCCTTCGGATTCCTATGTAAGGGTTCATGTAATAAATAACAACTATTTGATGTTATTCTTTAAGTGAGACATTATGCCAAATCACTATATTCTTAATATGGAGAGGACATATATGTCAGTAGTAGAAAGAATGTTAAATATCCAGAAGACTCAGAGTTGGAGCCACTGCACACCATATGCACAAAATATATGTTAAAGTTTATACAAGCAAAACTCACAAAAGTGATAGTGTGAAATGGAATGAAGGAAGTGGGCCTTCCAGTTCTGTGCAGTTGACCCTGACAGCAATGATGCAAAGAAAATGTTAAGTGTGCAGGCTCATGTCTGTTACTAGAACCTAAGTTCTTACGCCTCCGTTTCTTCATTTGTAGAATGAGTTACTAATGTGGTGGTCCCTGTTTCTTTAAGTTATCACAAGGATTAAATGAGGAGTGTGCATCATGTCCTGAGAAAAGACTGCTTTCTAGAATCATGACTAGGACACATGTGTTTTGGTGCTTCTCTATAACTATAGTTTCTCTCAGTTTAGCTTTTCAGAAACATTGGGTGGCACTGACTTGGAGGGTATCTTTAAGCAACACTATGGCTGTTTAAATGCACCCCTGCATCTTTGGAGTAGCATGGAATTAAGCTGCAGTTGAGAAAGATATCCTGTTGTGATATATGAGGAACCTGGCGAGGGAAACCTCGCATATTTGAATTCTTTCTTTAAGAATTGCCACGGGATATCTATAGGTAAGAACACGATGGAATGAAACTGCTACTATTCAAGTAATAGTAATAGTAGCAATAGTAATAATAGTAATAGTAGTATTAGTAATAGTATTAGTAGTATTAATAGTAGTATTAGTAATAGTAATAGTAACCTTTCAACCACATGCAGACATTGAGACTCTTCAAGTATTAACAAAACTGATAGAGCAGGTTGGATCTGTGGACTGTGGTGGCTTTCTGTGAATAACAGAGCTTATAACAGTAAGTCAAAAGAAAGACAATGATATGCAATCATCAACCAGGTAACATGACGGTATAACTTTAAACGCACCATCTTTATGATGGGTCCACCCTGTGAGTCATTGTCACATAGAAAAGGAGGACTTTCCCAAGCTCTCAGAAGCAGCAAATGGTAGAGCCTGCTCGAGCTGCACCTCCAGTGCTATTTAACTACCCTTTATATTTAACACTTGTAATTAGCAAAATGAGATGACACATGTAAAATGCTTAGCACAACACCCTGAACTTGGTAAAGGTTCATTTCCTTCTCTTGCCTTTAAATATCTATTATTTTTCCTGCACACAATTTTAGCCTGAGAGTCAAGGTTAATTCTATTCTCCGTTCTTAGCTTTGAAAATACTGAATTCCCTCTCCTGGCACTGCATTCAATGGCTTTGTTTTCTTCTTTTCCCTCAACCTGACTCCTAAATGATGGTGCCCTCCAAAGCTTGGTCCTTAACCCCCTCCTAATTCTTTCCCTTCTTTCTCATTGGGAGGTTTCACTTCTTTCTGCTACTTCCGTTTCACACCAACTCCGTTTACCCTACAGTCTCTGTTATTGCCTGTTTGGTTCAGCCTTCCCAGCAGCATAGTGTTCATAGATGCTGCAGATGCTGAAGCTGGAAGCAGCATGTTTCTTCCCTCTTCTATTCTCTTTACTACTACAAACAATCACCACGGTCTTAATCGCATAGTAATCTAAGTATTACCCTAGGATCCTCCTTCATTCAATTACGCCATATCCAGCCAGTAGCCAACATTTATGATTTCAGGGCCCGCTTGTATTTATCTCATTTTCTCCAATCACTTGCAGCCGCCGCCTTACTCATGACTCATGTGATCTTATCTACATCACTGAAATTTGTTCTGTCTGCTCTTACAATCTTTGGGATTTCAGGACCTCTATACCATCATTGACTCTGCTGTTAAAGAGTCAATGTCCTATCTTGCCTAACCATCAGGCCTAACCCTGAGAGGCAGAGACAAGGATTTTTACCATGAGTTCAAGGCCTGCTTGGCCTACATAGTGAGTCTGAGGTACTGCTTGGCTACAGAGTGAGGCCTTGTATTATTAAAGAAACTTGAACATAATTACCCTGCATGGGTGGACAATGTCATTCTCAGAAGACATTGGTTATTAAAGGAAAATTGAACTGTGAGGGATGGGCTATCTCCCTATGAGTTAGGGTCAGGCAGGCACCACAGGTCTGAAAACAACATGGGATATTGCCATTGCTCTTGGTTAGTCACTGTAACTATGTATTAAGACTCTACTGTAGAAGATATCTCATACTTTGGTTCTGGGACACAGAGGAATCGATCTCAAATTGATTGGGCAATTTTATCCCTGCCAATGGAAGAAAGACATCCGTGTACAGCTAGCAGCAGTAGGTAGCTGCTGGGAGAGGAAGAATAGTTCTCTTTGGAGGATGTAGCCACTGGAAGGATTCTAATGATCCAGTGGATCAGCATATTTATAAAAGAGATACAGATTCATTCTCTCTCTGACCCACCATCCATGTAAACATATAAGCAGTGACCACTTACAAACCACCAGGAGACAATAGACTTTGATATTAGACTTTTCAGCCTTCAGAATTAAATGAAGAAATAGTTGTTGTTAAAGTCACCTTTTATATAGTAATTTGTTGTATAATATGAGATAATACATGGTTATTTAGGTAAAATAAGCAATTTTATCTGCAGAAAACACACTGGGTTTTGTCCTTCACATGTGTTTTGTGAATGAGAATCTCCCCCAAGGACAAGTACAGTCTCAGCCATCCCTCATTTTGTGGAATACACATATTGTATCTCTCAATCCAGGATACTTCACTTTCCCACATGGATAACACTTAAATGCAGGACTGTAAATACAGTTCAGTGTTTAAAAGCATTCTTCCAGAGGACCTGAGGTAAGTTCCCAACATCCATATTAGGTGACACATGCAACTGGTTACTTGAACTCCAAGGGGTCAAGTGCCCTTTCTAGCTTGTCAGGGAACATGCACACACATGTGAGCATATATTCACTCAGACACATGGACACATGAATAAAAATAATTGTTTTAAATAGACCAAATGCAAAGGCCATCTATGTATCTTTAGTCAGTTAGATATTTTTTCTCTAGTTCATCATATTGGTCATTTACTGTGGATTACATAAAGAAACACAGAGTTTTAATAGGCAGATTTACAATTATATCAGGGGAGAGAGATAAATATGGGGAAGAAATAAAAATTAAGTAGGTCACACATTTTTTTTCTTGATATCCTGCTACTAGTATTTTGTTTTGTTTCCACAATTTAATCGAACAGCTACGTAGAAGGGATGCTGAATGTATAGTGCTACAAAGCTGGCAGGCATAGTTTTCATCTGAGAAAGCAGCACAGGAATTAAAAAGAACGCTGACATTTGGGAATACTCATCATAGATTAAGGTAACGTCCAATAGCAAGGATGTGGCAGTGAATAATTCAGGGCTTGGGCAGACTGTGGTCTGAGATGCTCAGGGACCATGCCTGTCCTACGGGCAGCCTCAGAACTGAGAAAGGGCAGAACTCAGCATGCATTCCATGCATGAGGAAGTGTGAGCAATGAGAGTTGGCAGAAAGAGTGGTCTGCAAGAAGACAATTCTAGATGATGAATATTCATTTTACCTATTTTTTTGGTAAATGTGGGTGTGCTGGTTTGAATGAGAACGGTCTCCATAGGCGCAAATATTTTAATGCTCAGTCATCAGTTGGTAGAGCATCTGGGAAAGATTAGGAAGTGTGACCTTGGAGGAGGTGTGTCCCAGAGTGGGCTTTGTGGTTTCAAAACCCATACCAGACCCAGTGTCTCTGTTTCTCTGCCTCTCTCTGTCTCTCTGTCTCTCTTTCTCTGTCTCTCTCTGTCTTTCCTTGTCCCTCTAACTCTCTCTGTCTCTTTGTTTCTGTCTCTCTGTCTCCCTCTGTCTGTCTGTCTCTCTTTCTGTCTGCTGCTGTTGCTGCTGCTGCTGCTATAAGGAGAGAAACTCCAGTGGTATCGATGAACAGGTCAGCCTAGCTGAGCTCCTCTGATGGGCCAAAAAATGCTAGATTGTATTGCTTCATTGACTCTTTCATTTTGCAGGACTTGCATTTGCTTTTCCTATGCAGAAGTTGCCTGGCAGAGGTCTCTGCTTATTATACAATATCTATTGCTTCCTTAATGAGCAGTATCAATTTAGTTGAAAATAATTACTTTTATTTATACTCTTGATTAGTGACTTTAAAATTAATTATAACTACATAAAGTCTCACTGATGTAAGGTAAGTAGAGTAATAATACTAACTAATTATTCTTTTTATTCTAAATGAAAGAAATTTGACTTGAGATCCGGGAGATAGCACAATTAGTAACAAACTTGCCATGAAACATGAAGACCTGAATTCAAACTTAAGAACCCATGTAAAAATGCTAAGCGTGAGGCTGGAGAGATGGCTCAACCTTTAAGATCTCTTACTGCTCTTCCATAGGCCTGCCCCCACATAGTAGCTTATGACCATTTGTAACTCTAGTTCCAGTGGATGCCTTCTTCTGGTCTTTACAGGCACTGCCCATATATAGGGCACATACACACATGTAAGCAGAATACTCATACATATAAAATTAGAGATAAATAAATAAATAAATATCTGGCATACTGACATGGGTTTGTAACCCCAGTCTGAGGAGATGCAGGTAGATCTCTATGTCTTGTAGGTAAAACATCTTAGCTTATTCAGCAAGCTATATAGGCCTGCTGTGAATGAATGCACATCTCACTTTGTAAGCTTTATGAATGATGAGAGGAGTCCCACAGGCCTAGTGGTTAACCTCATTTGAGAGTTTCATCCAGATCATCATCTTACATATTTGAGAACTGCATATTGAAACCCACAGTCCCATGTTCTCATGCAAAACTGACTCCCTGGCCTAGAGCTGACTTAATTAATGGTCAGTTCCTGAAACAACCTAGGTCCATAAAGTGCTTTCAAAACGTTGAAGCAAGATTCACAGAGCACGTATCTAATGGACCACTTGGATTCAGGACATAAAAAGTCCAGGACTATAGTGTTATGCTGCATGGCTAACTGAATCTGGCAACACGATGAAAGCAAATAGACTGCACACATGCAGAAGAATGAAACATGCATGCAAAGTGAAAACAGCTCAGGATGCCTAGGAAGAAAGCATAGTTGTAATTTTAATGGTTATTAAGTTGCTTGCTGCAATTTATGGTGAGGTCTATCCATATGCCTCAGATTTCATAGGAGTCAGTTTTGCTCTTAAAAATTCCCTTTTATCTTGGCTTACAGTATCAGACATTGAGCAAGCCTTAAGTCCAGTTAGACAGCTGTTGTTTCCTTCCAAGACAGAAGTGCTGTCATTGCACCTTTGTGGATATCTTCCTGGTCCAGTCACTGTTGTATTTCATAGACTTTACAGCTGGGTAGGGCTACTGACTGTTCATCTGCCTTGGCAGCTGGCATAGCATCTTCTTATACAATGAAAACCACCTCTTGAGGAGTGAATTTCACCTTGACTCCTCCAAGTCCTGTATCTGAAGTGTACAGTGACTGACATGGTACAGCTGGTTATCTAGTACACCAATCCGAAGAGCCAGGGATGAAACAATTCATTCTGCATGCAGAGGATCTAGAAGTAGAGGTCCCAGTTCAGAACCTGCTATAAATTCACATTATGTGCTTGGGATTCAATGCTCAGGGTCTTACTTTGTAGGAAGAAGAACCAGTGGGTAAGTTATAGGCCAAAAAAAATGAGCAACATGGAGGCCTTGTTGTTAGCCTTCAGATATTAATGCCACAGGTGACACCGTTCTTGAGAAAAGAGAAAAGAATTTTTGATATATCAACTCCAGCCAAAAATGTTGAAAACAATGAGAACTTTAAAACTACCATGGTCTAATCATCCAGAACACTAATCCCCATCCAAAGGACAAAAAGCCATGCCATTTCTGATAGCTAACGCATTGGTAGCAGATTTTTTTTTTTTTGAGTGAATAAGTCATTCAAGGGGGTTTGAGTGAGCCGAGAGAAGCCTCATTAATCTATGCACATGAGGCCTTCTCAATTTTTAAAGCAACGGTTGAAGGTACCATACGTATAATTTCTAAGGGAAATGTAATTTTCTTGCCATCTTAAAACTTTCCTTCATTTATAATTGAAAGAGGTTTTCAGTATGAGAGCTATGGGCTTAATCAGCAGGCACAGCCAGTGCACAAGCAAAACCTGACTTACAGCAGTTGTACATCCTAGTATTAAATCATCCATGTAGCTTTTGCTTTCTGAGTTCTTAATTGGCTTTGGGAAGACCAGTAGAATTCTGGCCTCATGAGTAGCCTCCTGACCTCTCACTTGTCCTAACAAATCAAGTAAGAACTGTGCTTTTACTTCTTATGGCTGGTTCATGTTGCAGTCATAAATAGACACATTAAAATTTTAATGTGTGATGTTGCAAGGACTTAAATGTAGGTTAATTCCCTTAGTCTAAGGATTAAATTTGACAGCTTTTGCTAGAGAAATATTCTCAGGGCTTACTGGCATTCCCAGAAGTATATTTTAGCATACGATTTTTTACATTTACTTATTCCTTCACAAGGTATAATTATTATCAACTTCTAGAATATTTATAGGAATGGTTGGCAAACTGGATGATACATAGGTGAATTCCATTTCAAAACAAAACAAAAATTAGAAAAATCTCACTTGTTCCTTCAGTCCAAATTATAAGAATTATTGTTTGTTATTCATAATAGGAGTCTGTTTCTTATCGTGAGCTTTTAGGTCTGAGGTCTATTTAGAAAACATTGCTCTGAGAAGTGATTTCCACATCACAGAGAAAGCAGATCTAACTCCACGTCAGGCATGCCAAGTGGAGCTAAATGTTAAAGATGACTGGAAGAAGACAATTAAAGCCACACATCTTCCTGTGTTTGCTTTAAAGCGGTTTTAAACGGAAGCATTGCTACTGGTTTCATTTTCCTGCAGAAAGCAGCAGGATTCTCTTCTTTCCCTGTTCATTCATTGCTACCTTACTCGGTAATTAGGTAAAGTGAGAAGGAAAGGAAAAACTCTTCTCCCCCAAACAGCTAGTTTGTTTTCCTTTAGAATTAAAACAGGTAAATCTCCCCATTTTAGAAAGCCTGGGATGTTCCCATTTTCTGTTAAAATGAGTAGTTAAGGAGTTTCCTAATTTCCATTGTGTCTTAGGTAGTGCCACATCCAAACACAGGAGAGGATGCTGTATGAACGAGATTCTCCCATCACTGGGACTGGCTGGCAGTTCACAGGTGCAGTCTGCATCTGCTTCCTCCAGGTTGCATCTAAATGAAGCCAATTATCCCAAGGAAAGCAATTAGGTGGAGACTTGAAATAAAATTTTCATCCCATGGTTGCGTGCTAGCTACATTTCATCTCAATTTATTTAAATCTTCATAAGCATGTGGATGACATATGATGGTCTTGTGTTAGCAGAGTGGTACCGTAAACCAAGTACATATTGGACTTTCTTTTAATTATCAGATATCCTAATACATAAATTTAAAAATAAACCATTAGAATTTGACCCAGTGACCACAAATTCATTTTTAGTTGCTGCATATTTATTTTGGCAGACTTTCTATTTTTTCCTCACATAACCCATACCAAATTTAATATATATGTATGTATGTACTGGAATCACATCCCCAGGCAGTTCTACAGATTGGTTTTCTCTTAACAATTCACTGTGACTGCCTTTTTATGTCAGTACACAGAACTGTTTATATATCTACATATGCTTCTCTTTGTCTCTTTCTACCTCTGCCATTTCTAGCTATAGAGTCCTGACTAATACGAGGGTGTGCTCAGGGCCAGACTAACCTATTGATTGCTGCGTTTCTAGACTAGACCCCTGACTTAAGGCAAAGGGGGGAGAAGCAAACAGCAACAAAAAGGAGAGTGTTGGAAGCCAAAGGTGGTCAAATTTTAGTGTACATTTCAAAGGAAACCATCAATGGTCTGATCAGGGATGTGGATTGAGATGTGAGACGTCTCTGAAGAAGGCAAAACTTGTAGAAACTTGTGAGAGACTGTAGCAGAGTTTTGAAGTAGAGAATTCAGATCTGGAGCAAAGATTGCTTATGGGTCTCATCTGCCTTTCAGAATACCTCACATACATGTGTGCTTTCTCACCTGGAGGACAAGCTCGTGTTAACGTACTTAGGTCTCTCATATACAAACAAGTGTAAGGAAAAAAAAGATCCTATTTTATGATGTGTGGTTTTTTACTGTTGTGAAGATATGAAATGAATCATCTCTATGTTTTTCTCAAGCATTTACTACATAGCAACCATAAGAATATTAGCAATGCACAAAGTAGTGTCTATTCTAAACAGGAGCAACTGTACTAAAAGATCTGAGGCTAGGTGAAGAGAAGAAGCTTATGTCCAAACCCAAATTTTGAGATGCTCCTCACAAAAAAAATAAAAATAGTTTGAAACAACAGAAGTAGCAATGTTAAAGCATGTTATGTATGACACCACCCTCCATCTATTGTCCCAAAGAACACATAGATACTTCTTGGGACTCTTTCTGATTACTTACTATTGCTACTCCAATTGTTACCAGATGATTAATTAGAATTGACTGCCCCTGAAGATACATGTACAACCATATACTAAAATATATAAAGATGTGAGATAGACTATCATGGGGCTTTAGAATAATTCCTGACTGATTCAAGCTCTCATTAAAGTACTCTAAGTGTCGAAGACAAGAAAGCTCTGGTTCCCCAGTATCTTCTCAAGTAGAGAGACACTCAAAGGGCAAGCTAGGATGAACACTGTCAGACACTTGCACGCCAATGGCTACTTTAATTTTAAAAGGGCTGGATGACTTCAGTAGATTTGACTATCTCTTGCCACAAGTAAGTCTCTAAATCTCTTGAGTTAACAGCATCACTGCATTGTAAGATTTGCTGGACTCATGGCGACTTTACCAAATTGGAAGCACTGAATGAAGCAAAGGTTTTTCAATTAACTTGAATTAGGTTCTATTGTCCCCAAATGCACTTGGTTAGGAGGATGTTATACCTACCTAATATTCCTTAAAACCACTTTTCAGATTAAGATTTGGCCTGAGAGAGGCCCTGTTCAGTTTCTTGTGGTTTGAAGGGATGCCAGCTCCACCACAGGAACTCAGAGCTTGGAATCACTTGAATGGTTTAGCATTCCCTGGACACATATGACAATTTCTTAATGTTCTTTCTAAGTTGAAATAAGATGAGAACAGGCATTAAGCTGCCTAGAGATCTGAATTAGAAGAACAATTATCCTAATACACGTGATAGGGAAAAGCTCTTTGAGCCAGAACCCATAATCTTCCTATTCTTATAAAAAGCTGTCATTCTAAGGACAGCTATGCTTGATTGGAGGCCATGAAAGAGATACTCTGAGCCTCTTTTCTGTTATCCATGTGGACTGACGTATGTTCCTTCAGAAAACGATTGTTCCACTTTGAAACTTTCTGTGCATGTCCCAATGCAGAATCTATTTTCTTTGGCACTCCAAACATTCTGCCATTCTGTTGGGATGGGTGCTTTGTCCTTGGAAATTTGTTCAATGGAATGTGAAATTACTTTATAAGGCACATTTAGAGCACCCGACTTAGGCCAAGCATGCCAAGCAGGGGAGTCATGTTCGTTCTCAGATAACTGATAATGTTTTCTGTGGCACTAAAGCATTGTACATGCCAGGCAAACACTCTGCTGCTGAGCTCCATCCAAAGCCCCGCTGCTTCTGCCTTTTAATCTTTCCTAAGGACCACCGGAGGGTCGGGCACTTAGTATGTTGAACCATTTCAACACATCTTCATATTTTCTTAAATCTTCCTGTCAAAACTGTCCTAGAAAATGCAGTGAGGGCTTTGGTCTGAGCTACAGCGATTGCACCTGGCAGCTTGCTGTCCCCTTCTCTGCCACTCACTACCTATGAATAAGTCACTAAGACGCTCTATGTCTTATTTTCTTCATCTGCAAAATAGACATTAGCATCTACTGACAAGGGCTAAAGTGGACATTAAGGTATTTACATCTGGAAAGCTTATATTTGGCCTGGCATATAGTAAGCATTGTCAGTATGCTCTTAGCACTTAGAATCCTCAAGCCTTGTGCTGGTGGAAAGTTAAAGAGGGTTGATACTGTATGTGGCATGGCCTGTCTATCCTCCTAAGTAGAGGATGGGTGTTCAGGGATGTGAGTCGTTCTTCTGAGGACTCTACTTTCATTTACCTGTGGCTTCTGCTTGCCAGGGTGGGCAAGAACTTTTTGACTTTGCCTCAATGTTTTTAAGTTTGTTTCTCACGCTATGGATTAATCTGTTCCCTGTCTGCAAGCATCTATTGAAATTTTTGTCATCTGACAGTTATTTCTCCCTAGATTTTAGTATTTACTGAGTTATCCTTACTTATGTATTTTTTAAGATAATGAAAGTATGTTAGATGCTTACAGTTCAATAACAATTTATCCCAGAGTTACAAAATCACATACAATAAAAAATAAAAATATTTACATAGTTTCAAATGGTCTAATACAATCTTGTTTTTATTTTGATTTTCCATTTTTCATTATAACAGAAGTTTACAACTTATTGCACCTTTCCTCATTCTTTTGAGAACGATTGATATGTAATGTTAGAAAGCTAACTAGGGAAGTTCTAAATTCAAATGTGCTGTGAGTCCCCTTATATAAATGATTATAGACTCAGCAAAGAAAGGTGCTTTTGAGATTATCTAGCCTCTGTTACAGAAAAGGGAACCAAAGCTCAAACAAGTTAAATGTCTAGTTTGAGGTTCCAGAACAAGTTAGACACAGAGTTCTCCCCAAGCATTGAGATTTAATACTTAATTTTCATAAAAAATATATTTAGTATATGTTAGACACACAATAAATTGGATCTGGACATACCACCCAGTTTCAGAAGCAGAACATCATCAAGGAATTACAGACTTCTTTATATGCATATGATGTATATGTATGTGTGTACATATGTGTTTGTATGCAGCAGTGTATGTCTGTATGTATGCGTAGGATGTATATGCATATGTATCCCTAATACGGGGCAGGCCCAAAATGATATACAGTAAAAAGTGACCTTGAACTTCTAATCCTTATACACTCAGCTTCCAAATGCTGGTACTACAAGTACATACTACGACTGGTTTGCATGGGGCTGAGGATAAAGATCACATAAATACACAAATACACATACCTACATACAAACACAGGCACTCAATTTATCAATGTATACATGAATGTGTGTGCGTGTGCGTGTGTGTGTGTATGTGTGTAGACCCATTATTGACTTTGGGTGTCTTCGTCAATCACTCTTCTGCATATATATATTGAGGGGCAGGGTCTCTCAGAGCTCTTGAATCTTGGCTAGTCTAGTTAGTGAGCTTTTTTCCTGGCTCTATCTCCAGTGCCCAGGGATTATAGATAGTCTGCTTCACAGTGATGAGTACTGGGTAAAGGGAATCCTGGCAGGCTGCCACACCCATGTGGATGCTGGGAATATGAACTCAGGTCCCCATGATTATACAGCTAGCAGTTTGCCCATTAAGACATCTTTCTAGCCACAGATTTTATATATATATGACAAACATTTTATATCACAGTTTTATTTTTTACTTGGTATGTGTTCATTCACCTACACTTTTGCAATTAGCAGAGGAGCATTCATATTTTACTGTTCATGTTGAAGTCTTCTTTCTTAGTGTTTTCATTGTTGTGATAAAATGATACAAATAACCTCTATCATGTCAACTGAGGCATAGCTAAAGTTTCTCAACAGTATGCACTTATGAGTTGTTTTTCTGGAACATAGGATAATATGTACTTTCAACTTTGTAAGATAATACAAAAATGTTTTTGTTTTCCCCACCTATCAGCAGGGTTTTAGAATTTCCTACAGTCTGAAACTTACCTAATAACTAGAAAGTTAAACATCTTACACATATTTACTGACTCTTTGTGCTCTACCTTGTATGAAATGCCTATTTACATATATTTTGTTGTGTTTTTGTATCTTTGTGTGATTCTTTCTTTTTGACTTGCAATAATTTTTAATAACCATGATGCCAACTTTAAACTATATACTAAGCCGGCAAACAAATTTCCTAGGTGCTTACTGGCTTTTCAAACTTCTATAAGTGTTTGTTTTTTTTTTTTTTTTACTGTGCATACACATCCTTGATTCTAATATTGCCTTCAAAATGAGTTTCATTATTTCAAAGGCATTAGAAATCAGAACAGCAAAAAGATTGTCTCCAAATTACAGGGTTTTGATAAGTACAGATAATGTTATATCAGAGTCAATCCCAGACCCAAAATGAAATGCTGAGTCTAACCATAAATTAATATAAATTAAAAGGAGAATTCTTAACACATGTGTCTAAAAGAATCCACTGCTCAAACATGGAGAACAACTTAACAGACAGGAATGCTTCAAGCCACCAGACACAGAAAAAGTCCTGTAAAGTGCCAGCTGCTAACTGCTTTGTCTTTCTGAGGGCCTCGCCATTTGTGTATTTTTCCTCTTTTGAATGTTAAGCAGCTTTAGCATTACTGCTTCTGCAAACATCTCAAATACTGAAAGCAACCAACATGGAATACAGAAACACAGCCTTGTGGCCACTAGTCTCAGTTCTAAGGATATCATCCAGTTTGCTCTTTCGCTCTTACAGAGCTGCCAAGGAGCTACTTCCATTGGGCTCTCTGGTCCTCTCTCTCTCTCTCTCAGATTCCTTTCATTAGGGTTATCAGTGAACTCCCTGAAGAGTTGATATGTTACTTTCCCATGTTAAGCTTATTTGACTTGGTTACAGTAGTCCACAGTTCTATTCGGCATTCATTTCCTCTCTTTATTCTCTCATTTTTCCAGTTCTCAGAATTCCACCTCAAACCTTGTGATGGTTTGAATAAAAATGGCCCCCATAGGCTCCTAGGGAGTGGCACAACTAGAAGGTGTGGACTTGTTGGATTAGGTGTGGCCTTGTTGGAGGAAGTGTGTCTCTGGAGGTAGGCTTTGAGGTCTCAGATGCTCAAGCCAGGCCCAGTGTCATGCTTTTCTTGCTGCCTGTCAATTCAGATGTAGAACTCTCAGCTACCTCTCCAACACCATGTCTTCCTGTGTGCCACCATGCCTCCTGCCATGATGATAATGGACTGAAACTCAGAACTATAAACCAGCCGGAATTAAATTCTGTCCTTTATAAGAGCTGCTGTGATCATGGTGTCTTTTTACAGCAATAAATCCCTAACTAAGACAAACCTCTTTTGCCAACTGTCCTCAGGTGCATACTTCAAATGGTGGCATTTCCAGGATTTTACTGTTAGCTTAGTGTTCTTTCTCTGACGTTTGTCCTACTGGAACACACATTCTCTGAGAAATCAATTGTCTACTGGGAAGTGAAATCCTTATTTGTACATGAACACCTTTCCTAGGCTCCAGGGTTTACTTTATACTGAGCCTCTCCATAGTTTCAACCACCACCTGAATCTTGATGATTGGATGATCTACTGCTGTAATCCAAAGCCCTCGTTCATACTCTATTCTCTAGAGTATGAAAAACGTTAAGGTCTAGAGTTTAGATCTTTATTTCTGGATACACATATAACATCTACCTCAGATGTTCCTTAAGCAATGTATGCTCAAGATTTTCCATTCTGAATCAATTTGTCTATTCCTACTGACCCCTCTCTCATACAGTGTTGCACCTGGAAGTCACATTACTATCAGTACAATTTTTTAAGCCAGAAAATGGAACATCATCCTTGATGATGATCTTATTTGCTTCTTCCCCTGACTCCATATTCAGCAAGGATATGATAGGAGTCCACCCTCTGGCTTCCCTCCCTTTCTAGGCAACTTTTGCCTTAGCATCCTGAGTTCAGGGTAAGTGTGCCACTGAAATTCTCAATATGTCTCCAGTCTGTTCCTCTTCCTATCTTCTACGCTTTAATTCAAGACATCATCATTTCATCATTTCCTTCTAACAGTATCAAAGTGTTTGCTCAGATTACTTCTTTTTGGTCTCACATTGATTCACAGCATGTATCATTGAAACACTTTCTCAAAAGCACAAGCATACAAATAACCCTTTCTCAAGCATACCAATAACACTTTCTCAAAAGCACAAGCATACCAATATAGAGGATAAAAACAGTTCAAACTCTAGCATACCACTCCACCTCCTTACAGGCTGATTCTCTTCCCAACAAGTGACAAGTCATATATTTCCATAGAAGGTGAAGTTTATCTACTTGTCTTGCTCTGTGATTATTTACATATTTTTCCTTCTGCTTTAATTTTTATTCTTTCCATTTCCATGTTCAAATGAATGTTCTTAAGGCACAATGCAGGCATTTGTAGGTCCTTCATTTTCTTTAGGTAGCATTCCTTCAGATCCTCATTTATTATAGCTTATACAAGCATGAGAGTCATTACCACTAAGCTGTTAGTACCCCAAGAAATATGGACAAGTTTCATGTGTCTTTGTAATCCTACCATGCACAGTGAAGATTTATGGAATAGATCAAGGTTCATGGTGTACCCTAGAGTCTCTTGTACAGAAGTATGGGCTCCCCTCGCTCTAGCAACAGTTCTAGAACCTATACATTGAGGACTTTGCTTTTATCTAGGATAATCAGCTACTATCGAGAACATTTGCTCTGATGTGATGCTGCCCAGAGATTAAGGTGCTGTAGGTATAAAGTGAAAAACACTAAAAGCAGAATAATTAGGAAATTAACAGCATACTCTCAGAACAATGATTAAATAGGAATTGCTTATATAAGGCATCATGAATTAAAAAGAAAATAGTATTTATTCCAATAATACTGCATAAGTTGTCTAACCACATATAATCATGATAAGTCATAGAAGACAAGTTCTTTGTTGCTTCTCCCACTAAGATGTGGAGTCTGACTGACGGTCGTATGATTGTCCAATGGTATAGAGCAAAGGGCACAATGCAAGACTTCTAGGGCAAAGTTAGCAGATACCTTCCAGCTCATGCCTTGGCCTTTTGGAATGTCTCTTTTTGGAATGCCTATACTCTAAACCCAGCCACTGGGCTGTGAGAAGTTCAAGGCTCATAAGGAGGTGAAGGCAGATGCTTTACTAATGCTAGCAAAGGCCTGATTGACAGTCATCTTCAACCTCCAGTGAGAAGCAAACTTAGCCTTGTTGGGCTTTTACCACTGACCTCGACCTGCAGTCGCGTAACAGCCTGGGCAGGCTTTCAGATTCCTGACTCACAAAATTGGATGTAATAATTTTTAAACAATTAAATGATATGTTTGCTACATAGCATTGGAGAGTAGAACAATAAATACATATAGACATTGGCCAAAGGGTGACTCGGTAAGAAGATATAATTGCAGCAAAAACTGGGCTATGTTGCTTATATCACACTTCAAAAAGGAAGTGATTTCCAATCACAAAGGATGTAGCTGTTAGTTGGTAGACAAAGGCTTCCCTTTGTCCATGGACCCTTTCATTTATGAGCTGAATTCACTTTTTACTTCTAGTTGGTGGCCAAATAAGAGAAGGAAATCTCACATCACTTTCTTGCAGTGTCCCTATTCAGTGGCTAAAACAGATGGGTAAATACCCTAGATATTTCTGTGGATCATTTAATGAGTAAACCCTGCTCTATAGCTCCCATTGTCCTGGCAGAGACTTCATCTGCTTGTAACAGGGGCTAATGTCTTCATTGCCATCACCCCTTAAGAGGTGATACTTCCCAATAAATTTGCTTCATGACTCTCTCATCTCAGTGTCTGCTTCCTAGAGAGTACAATACGAACAATTGTCTTGCATTATCTTAGGAAAATGGTAGCAGCAAAGAGCTCCTTATACTTTTTTAATGTACAAAACAAGACTATAAATACTAACACAGCTATGGTCTGGGCTACTGGTGGCATAAAGCCGTTACATGATTTATGATTGCTGAGATAAAATGTAACAGAATGTAAATTAAAGGAGGAAGTGCATGAACCACACATAGTTCATGGAAGTCCCAGTGAAATGATAAACATCTCACAGAGATCTCATTGGTCTTGGAAGACATTTGCTGTTTTACAGAAACCTCAGACCAAGTTCACTAATTTTGAGATTGTTTGGAGAGAGAATAGCAGAACATAGATGCTATAATATGGCTGATCTGGCAAAGGTTCACATCCAGAGATATGATCCAGCCAGAATGCAGACATACCACACTTTTAATCCCTCTGGCTGGAATAAAGACAGACCTTCAATTTCTCTGGCTGGAATGTAGACATGCGTTAGAACACACCTTTAATCCCAGACAATGGTGTCTAATTGAGGGGCAGACAAAGTGAGGGATCAGAGAAAGATTTGACAGAACGAGTCAGAGATAGGATATGCCCCAACATTCACAAGAACAGACAGGAAAGAGGGGCTACTTAAAATGCAGATAATTAAGTGAGATTCAATTCAGTTCAGTTCAGTTCAGTTTGGAGCAGTTTAGTTCAGTTCAGTCCAGTCTAGTTCCTGGAGTTCAGAGGCAGTCTTTCCAAATAGACCAATTCAGTTAGAAGCCACGAAAAGCCAGTTTGAATAAGTCAGCGTAGAAAGGAGTTTGAGTCAGGACAGCTGAGTTGAACCAGTTAGCCAGAGTAATGAAAAAGCTAGAAAGGGTGAGTTTATTCAGCACTAAGTCTCAGAAGCTGAAATAATGGCCTAGGTTATCAGACAGACTGGAAGCCGAAGCCTTCAAGGTCCTGGCTTGCAGATTAGATTGTAGAGAGGATAGAAACTTCTAGGCCTAGGTCTATGGATAGTTAGAACAGAGAAAGAAATGCTCTGGGCTCAGACCAAGCTGTGTATTTGCATGGATTGGGTACAGCTCTCACTTCGTCATTTCAACAGAGGAAATAAAATTGATATTTATCTTCATACACACACACACAGTGAGAGATGGGGAGGGAGAAAAGGAGGGAGAGAGAGAGAGAGAGAGAGAGAGAGAGAGAGAGAGAGAGAGAGAGATAGTTGCCTTCATACAGAATGATAATCTCCCCCTCCCCCAATCATAGACTAACAAAAAACCAAGTTTCAGGCAAGGAATACCTCCTTTCTAGTTGTTGAAGGGGAAAGATTCTCAAAACAGGACAGTGGGTATCATCACTGCTTTCAGGTGCCTGGCATAACTTGAGCATAAGACCTTATTGCTGCAACATCTCATATTTTGGTAATAGAACCTAAAGAAGTCACTGTGGTACAGTGCAGAAGGTACTGTTGGGGAAGAAAAGTTATCAACAGTCCTGCCCAGTTGCAAATCCTGCACATTATAATAACAACCCATCTGGAAAGATATGCCTAGTGGTACAATAACATCACTAATGTCCAGGGTGGCCAAGAACTATTTGGTTGGGTTTAAGGTATGCTCATTAGGAGGCAACTCATTTCTCATCATGCAAATATAGTCAAGAACCTATAGTAGAGGGGAGCCCAACACTACCATGTGACTAAAATAAAATAGTTTGCAATTGCCTTCCAAGTATTTTTTCTTATACCCAAGATAATTACAGCTGCCTCCCCTCATCAAAGAGCTTCTTTTTTTCTCATATGGAGGTTATTCCAGAGATCCACAACTGTTCAACATGAGGAGTATAAGTGACATGTGGAGCACCCAGCCCCAAATGGGACATTCATAACAGAATATCTACATCTAAGGCTCAGGGGACACCCTGGAAGAGAAGGCAGAAAGATTGCCAGAGGCCGGGGACTGGGAGGATTGCTGTAAGGTAGTGTCTTGTGGACATAACAGGGATGTGGTACTCATGAACTCTCACCAATATGGCTACCCTACAAGATCATACTCATTGACATGCTAACAAAATGGTTCAGAAGGCTCCACCTAAAGTTGAAGAGGAGGTCAAAGTTTGCTAAGGGAGGGAGAATCTTTTTTTTGAGAGATAGTTTTCTTTATGAACAACACTGATGGGAATCAGTACAGTGTGTGTGTATATACATATATATATGAGAGAGAGAGAGAGAGAGAGAGAGAGAGAGAGAGAGAGAGAGAGAGAGAGAGAGAGAGAATGGTAGGAAGGGACACAGGAGTTGAAGAGGAGAAATGGAGGAATGGCAATAATGTAATGACAGTGTACTTAGCTATGAAATCCTCAAAAAGTCATTTGTGAGTAAAATAATAATAATTAATTATTAAGCTGAAGGTCAACAAGAATTTATATTCATCAACGAAAGTAGTCCTGAGGTTGCATCTTTTTGGTAGCATTAAAATGATATAAGCATAGAAACTGACTTTGCCTTCTGTTTCCTTTATGGTTAAAGTTGAGAAATTTTAAAGTGGGTTATTGTAACAATGAAAAGAGAGTGGAAGGAAGGGGAGACTACCAATCAGTTCATCACTTTAAATAGGAATTTAATAACCTATTTAATTCTGCTCTTTGATCCCACATTTATAAAAGAATTATTTGCCTTTTCTCTGACAGTTGACATTACCACTCCTGGGGGAGAGAGGGCTGTCCTGAGGAAAGGACTCTTCTGCTTAAAAATTCAAAGAATTCAGAGGAATGAGATTTATTACAATAAAAATGGCTATCACAGCAACAGGGTAGACATTGCTCTAATGACTGGAAACTGAGCACTGAAAAATGGGCATGAACTTTCTGAAGAAATGTTCAAAGATGAAGTGGGCTGCTTTGGTGGGTGGGGTACCATGTGCCATCAGGGAAAGTCAAGCCCAGACCTGATACTTACATATCTGAGAGGGTATTAGAGGGATCCAAGAAATTCTTTAAAGCAGCTGTGTAAAAATTTGTATAAATATAAAAGAAACTGGTTGGCAAATGTGAAGACATTTCAAGAGCCCTTGTCCCTTCCAATACAAATATGACAGGAATTACATCCCCATAACCAAATGTTAGCCCTGGTTCCTGGGTTGTCAGGTAGAAAGCTCAGCTCATACCTTTATTGCTTTTCTAGTAAAGCCAGTCAAGCTTAAAATAACTTCGTGGCTGCTTTAGCAAAGACTAATAGAGGAAATTACACTAATGAGAAGCTAACAAAGCAGACAAGATGACCAGAGACATCTTCAGATGAAGATGGGATGCTGAGGGGATTAAGCACTTCTTTTCTTAGGAAGGGCTTAGGGGAATTTATCAGTAGGGGGCATTGGTGTACTATCAGTGGGAGAATCCACCTCAGGCACTATGTGTGCTTGCTTGGTAATTCTGAGCACTGTAAAACAATCAACAAAGCCAAGTGGATAGGGAAACCATTTTTCTTAGGGAAAAAAAAAGTGCATAGATATATCATCTATTGAGAGTGAAATTTTAGGAAATGAAAGCAAAGCATGTGTGTATTTGTTTTTTTTTTTCAAGATAAATGAAAGATGCCAGAGGCATACATTTTTTTTTTTTCCTTGAGAGTGAGACTAATATCATTGTGGCTGCAGAGTCAGCATTTCCAATTTCAGGAATTGAGGAAAGAACTGAGTTTGCAGGGCAATGAGCTAGTGTCTGTGATGCTGAGGGCTTCCACAGAAGAATAAGGAACGTGAGTACACTTAGCAGTTCTCTCTGCTAGCGAAGTCCCCAGTGGACCAGACGCTGCTCTGCTTGTCTAGCTCCCCTTCCACCTGGGTAGGCAAAGTCCTACGGGTATAAAAGTAGCTCTTATTCTGTAGTAACCGTCTCTGAGGCTTACTGTCTCAGTCTGCTAACCTAGACCTAGTTCTGGAAGCTTCTAGCCTCCATACAAACTTATCTAGGCCAAGAATACCTCTCAGAATAGCTGCTGAATGAGGTTATCCTTTCTAGTTCTTTCTGGACTCTGGCTGGCCGGTTCAACTCAGCTATTTTGCTGAAACTCCTCTCTAAGCTGACTTATTCAATCTGGCTTCTCTCTCTCTCTCTCTCTGCCTTTCCTGAATTGCTCTGCTTGGCCTCATATTGACTTTGGTAGTAAGTTCTAATCTTCTGGCTCTTTCTCATTCTCTGGCTAGTTACATCTTCACCTGTGGCTAGCTTGTACTCTCTCTTCAACCTATCTTTCCATAACTGTCCCAGTAAAACTGCCTCTCTCTTTCTCTCCTCTCTTTTTCCACTTCTCTCTTCTTTTTTCATTCATTCATCCATTTATTCATTCACTTTACATTCAAATATTAGCCCCCCCTTTTCCCAATCTTCCACTCTCATGGCTCCTTCCTCCATCCCCCTCCTCTTCTGTGAGAAGGAGACCCTTCTGGGAATTATACCACTCACATGGCACATCAAGTCACTGCAGGACTAGGTGCATCCTCTCTCACTGAGGGCAGATAACGCAGCTCATTAAAGGATTGGAGTTCATAGGCAGGCACCAGATTCAGGGACAGCACCTGACCCAGTTGTTGGGGATCCATATGAAGAACAAGCTGCATATCGACTACATATCACACTATACTCTTAAGTAGCTTCTCTTTCATCTTTCTTCTCATGAGAGTTGGGCATATCATATTTTGTCAAATCTTTCTCTGATTCGTTACTTTGTCTGCCACTCAATTACACATCACTTCCAAAGACGAGTGCTTCCTTCTAAACACTAATTTTACCTTCGTTGTTTGGGATTAAAAGTGTGTGTACTCAGGCTGAACTGCTTCACAAGTAGAAACAGGTTTTTCCAGTAAATAACATAATCTTGGGGTTCACAGTGTGATCAAATATCCTGTAACAGGATACAATACAGCGATCCCATACAGGAATGAAATGAATGGTGAGAAACTGAAAACTTGCAGCTTTATAATGTACAGAATATGAGTGTCACCCTTTACCTGCAATCTGCCATGGATGGGAAGTTTCTTCAACACTAATACAAACACACCATTTCCCAAGTCCATCACAACATAAATGTGACAGGTAGATACAAGTATGTATGAGTTATTACATTTCATAGAAAAACATGATCTCCAGATTTTTTGATCTCTACCCTCAAATAGTTTCATATCATAGAAGTTATAACCTTGAGGCAATAAAATTTGGGGGCTGAGAGAACAATAAACCAGAAAGATCCATTAAAACATACATATTCTGGATTTTTCTGATTCAGCTCTGTAAGAAGTATCCTTGATTTAGTATGCACTGGTGAAGACTTTCTTTTTTTTTTCTTTTCTTTTTTTGATATTTTATTTATTTACATTTCAGACACTATCCCATTTCCCCTCATAAAAACCCCCTATCCCATTCCCTTTCCTCCTTTTTGCTTTTATACCATTTTAATTACATCCAGGTATTAAGGTCAGTTGTAGGTTGAGGAACTAACAATACAATAGATGCAAATAGTCAAGGAACAAGCAAGACAATAAATACAAATAGTCAAAGAACAAGCAAGGCAATAAACAAAATTCCATGAACACTCCTGTGGTCACTGTTTCTAAGGGCTTATCATGATGACCAAAATATCTGAGCCTACTTCCCTGTCCTAGCCCAAAGTCGTTTTCATGTCTGATGCCTACTTCCTTGTTCTAGTCTAAAATTTAGATTCCTGCCTGAAATTACTTCTTTGTTCTAGCCTAAGATTTAGATTCCTACCTGAAATTACTTCTTTGTTCTAGCCTAATGTCAGATTCCTGCCTGAAGCTCACTTCCTTGTCCTTGGTCAATATCACATTCCTGCCAAGCAGCCCTTCGTTTCAACTGTTGGTGCTATCTTCTGAACTTTTGACATATGCATTTCTAATTCACAGACACAATCTCATGTTCATATATACATATATTTCAACTTAATAAGTTCTTGAAGAGTTCATCTAAGGTATAAAACTTTTTTTTTCTTTTAAGGAAAGTACATTTGGAGATGTACAGGTGGAAAGTAAACCCTGAGGACACAGACTTGTGGGGACAAGATAACTAACGGAGGCCATTTGTTCTGTATTTTTAATGCTCTGAAATTTGATACAGGGAAATGAAGAGGAAGGAGAAATCAGAGAGATGGTACCTTGGGGTAAAAAAAAGCAGAAAGCAGTCCAGATAGCGTAAGCCTTGTTAGAACTGAAATATCAAATTATGAAACTTTAACTTATTTACTTGATTATGAGGGGGGAACTCTCTTTACTTCAAGCTTTCTAAAAGTAACTGAAGTTTCTGAATAGACTTATTTATGGATAAAATATTGCTCAAAACAATATAAAGAAAATAAAGACAAAACAAGCTCCAAGCTGATGCTAAAAGGACAAGAATGAAAATGTCAATTGTAGAGAAGTACAGAGAGATAGCTTAGCAACTACACTAAATGCACAGGATCAGGGGAATGAAACAGAGCAAATGGTGTGAGCATAAGGCCTTCTATTTATTCTCTGCCAACTGCTTCTCCCACTAGACTACAAATGTTGAGCAGGACTCTGGACTTCTGAAGCCCTGGAAGGGATGGAGAGTCAATATTACAGTGATTTAAGGGGTCCAACAGACTTAGCCAAGGTTGTAGTTAGACAATGATGTCCTAAAAATGATTTTAATGATCCTTTTAAATAAATGGTCTTGCCTTCCTTATGGGGTCCACAACAAATTTGTTCTGGTATATTCCTGAATAATAGGGTTCTGAGACTCAGGTTCTGACTCTTGTCTCAATCATTTTGCTATAACGAACTAATCCAAGACCAGGTAATTTATAGTCAACAGATATTAACTGCACCTCAACCCTGGAGACTTGGGAGTCCAATATCAAGGCATTAGTATCTAGGCAAAAGAGGCCAACTCTTCCTTTTATGTCACCAATCGCAGCTATGGAGAGCACTTAAGCCCTTTTTCCTCCTATAAGGAGTGTCGAGGTTGATATGTTGATGTAGTTTGAAACTCTCTGTAAAGTCACAGGTGCAATTTGGTAACCTAGGGAAGTAATTATAAAACCAATACCATCCCAGAGCTGGAGAGATAGCCCAGTAGTTAAGAGTGCTAGTTGCTCTTCCAGAGGGCTCAGGTTCAATTCTTAGCACCCATATGGTGGCTCCTAGTGTTCTGTAATCCCACTCTCAGGAGATCTGACTTCTGGTATCCTCTGGCATACACATGGTGCACAACAGATGTTCAGGCAGATAAAACACCCATATACATAAAATATAAATAAATACAAATTCAAAAATCCACAAATTAATATCATTCTATACTAGAAGTACCCCTGAACAACTGTACAGTGCATCCATTTATATTTTAGACCAAAGTTTCTCTCAGCTTCTCCTTAGATCCTTACTGTGTGTGTGTGTGTGTGTGTGTGTGTGTGTGTACACCTAAGAGTGTGGTGTGTATAGCTTAGTGCTATGGACAAATCGCCAAAATATTATAGTGCCTCAGTTTCTTTCTTTAAGAAAAAAGAGTGGCAAGAATACTCGCACACCTCAAAAGCACCAAGAACAGAATTCTAGGGGTTTCGGTGCTCTGTGAGCTCACTGCAGATCAAGACACTGGTCTACTGGAATGTTTTGGCTCACCTAGGACAGACAAGCTGCCTCCTGAGGGTTCTCAGTGATGTTTCTGGGGAGGTTTCTCAGTGATGCTTCTAGGGGTTCTCAGTGATACTTCTAGGTCCACACAGAAAGCTTCAGAAAACAAGTTATTTTGAAAACAAAACAAAACAAAACAATACAAAAAAGAAAGCAGTGCCTTAAAAGTTGGCTTTGCACAAATCAGGTATCTTCCGGTCACTAACTGGCCTTACATAAAAGGTTTGTTTATTTACTCTGGACTCCACCTAGATCTTCCCCCAGGTCAGTGTGCTTCTGACCTACATTGTGTATGATCTTTTTATTTACCTTTTTCAAGTGTAAAGCTCTGAAGACTACGTTTTAACTAGGGCACAGTTTGATGATCAAATATAGAAACTTGAAGCAGAAGATTAAATATGTAAAACTGTAAGAAAGAGAATGAGAAACATCAGAAAATGACTAGTCATTGTGATTCAGAAGAAACCTGGCATCTCTTGTTCCTAGAGTAACAGGAAGGAGAAAACCCTACTGTATTCACAAGTAGATCAACAGAGTCAGAGCACTGGAAAGAGAATGGGTGATATTTGCACCTTTCTCTACAGTAAGTGTTTTATTGTGGTAACACAAAGAATCAATGCTTATGTGTGTGTATGTGTGTGTTGTATTGTGTGTGTATGTGTGTATTGTATGTGTGTATATGTGTGTGTTGTGGTATGTATGTGTGTGATGTGAATGTGTTTAGTGTGAGCATGGTGTGTGTGTGTGTGTGTGATAGGAATATGTTTAGTGTGAGCATGGTATGTGTGTGTGTGATAGGAATGTGTTTAGTGTGAGCATGGTATGTGTGTGTGTGATAGGAATGTGTTTTGTGTGAGCATGGTGTGTGTGTGTGTGTGTGTCTTTATCAGCCTCACTTTTTTGCCTTTGTATTTGTTTATTTAAGACAGGATCTCATTATATAGCTGAGGTTGACCTTGAACTCAAAAAACTCCTGTCTCAGCTTTTTGAGTGTCTGAATTACAGGTGTGTGTGCCGCCATGCTGGGTTCATATCTACACCTCCTCACGGCTAAGAATTCTTCAGTTGTCTTTTGTAGTCACATTTGCAAAGTACTGGACAGATATGGAAGAAACAATGTCAACACTATTGTTCCACAGTGAAAAACAGCAGTGCCCTCGATTGGTCCTTGTGGCTGGGGCAGACACCTAGCTGGTCTGCCCCTGTGAAGACACCATATCCTGAGACATCCTAGAGGAGCCACTACACTCAGAGTATGGGGGGTAGGGTGGGGGAGAGAAAACAGCTGTGGTAAGACAAAAATAATCAATAGTAAAATTGAGGTATTTTATAAAGCAGTGTAGAATCACTCTCAACGTTGTTTCTGAAGTACCCAGGAAAAGTAAACTCTTGTAATTGAGAAATTTAATTAACTCCCTGTTTCCTGCGTATGGTTCAACCTTTTTATGGGCAGAAAGAAAACAAATCTAAAGAACTGTGGCCTGGTGCTTGGTCAGGAGCTGGCAGGTTATGGTTGGCTCCTGAATCACAGTCATTTTCTGTTTCCTCATGGAGCACCTTTTCCTGTCCCCTCCTTCCCTCTCTTCAGTGGTCATGGCAGTCAAATGAAGCTTGTGACAGTTGTGGAGTTGCTGGCTTAGGAAGTTGCCAGTGCAAATCCTTGCTGTCCTGTGGCAGCTGAGTGAATGTGGGAAAGTCTCTGAGCCTCATCAAAACTCAGTAAAACAGACAGGATAATTCCTAAAGCGGGCTAATGAAAAATATCAAAATGTAAGACATTGATACTACCAAAGACTTCCTGCTGAGAAACACTTGGGCCACAGACACTTCCAACTCTTCCCCCACAGCTCCTTTTAATGCAGTAGATGCCGGATGCAACAGGAAAGGACAGAGGGCACAGCAATATTCACAATAAAACTAAATGGAAATTTAGAGCAGGGAGTCATGTGAAAGAAAAAAATAAAGCTTCCTTTAAAACGTGGAGGGTGACCCAAAAGGAAGATCAACAGCCTCAACTAACCTGGACCCCCAAGATCTCTCAGACATTGAGCCACCAACCAGGCAGCATACACTAGCTAGCAGGAGGCCTCCAACACTTCCATAGCAGAAGACTGCCTGGTTTGACCTCAGTGAGAGAAGATGCACCTAACTCTCATAAGACTTAAGTCCCCAGGGAGTTGGAACAGCTGGTGGGGTAGGGTGGGGTGAGGTTGGGGTATGGGGGTGTAGGGAAATCCTCTTGGAAGTGGGGTTGGAGGGAGGAGGAGTGGGATGAGGAACTGCCGGAGGGTGGACCTGGGGGGAGATAATGACTGGATTGTAAAAAAAGATTAAAGATAATTTAAAAACACCAAAACCCATTCCTAAAATGGGTGTGGCATTTTCCATTTTTAATTTCCAGCCTTTGTTTAGTAGCGTTGACTTCAAAGAGGGCTAGACATGGAATACATTGTAGCCTCCTCAGAGTTTTAGAGAGGTACAGGGCTGGTATTAAAATACCCCTTGATACTTCTAAATATTGGTTTACAGCATGTGGCTAAGATGGGCCTCCTAGGACTGAACCTCGTAATTAGGTAGCCTTCCCCCCAACCCCTCCAAGACAGGAAACCACAACTGTTACCACACAGAAACTACTGAGTAGAACAAGTTTCCTGTGGTATCTACCTCCCAAGATGAAGGCAGGAGGAAGGAGCTAAGCCATATGTGCCCAGTTCTTTCAGTCTTGCTTATCATATAAATTAGCGTCTCTCAGAAGAGCTGCTTATACTCTTATGGATCTTTCTCGGCAGGATCAGAAATAACAAGCATGGGAAATGTGGAAATCCATTGTCTCGATTCACTCCTGCTCTGTAGAATGAAGAGGATTTTATAAAAATGAAATTTACTAAAAGAAATAGAGTTCTATATCAATTGTCCTTAATGTTTAAACAACTGAATCTTGATGAATACACTTCTGCTTTTATTCTGGAATTGACTGAATGAGATATGATGACATATTTGTCTTTCCTTCTCTTAAATCTTTTAGCAAATTTAATTTGCAGACTTGACTGGCTTGGTTCCAGGAGAGGGAGGGGAGAAGTGTGTCCACATCTGTAATGATCTCTGACAGCGTGATTTTTTTTTTTTTTTTTTTTTTTTTTTTTTTTACGACAGTAGTCAAAATTATCGTAATTAGGGAAAACATCCATATCTTTCTAAACAGTGTTAACTGATTCAAAAGGGACTTAATGAGAAGTTATGAGAGGAAGAACATTTTTGCCACTGACTATTAAACATTAATTAAAGTCAGAAGGCACCCGTCAAATTGTCTCTGGACTTCAGTCACTTGGCAATGCACAGAAATTGGAGTCCATAGAATCTGCTGACGTTGCTGACTGTGACCCTCCAAATGGGTTCTCTAAATTTACACGCAGTTTCCATGTCTAATTTTACTTCCTGCTAAAGACCTTGATACGATCATATTGCAGAAATCCAGAGATGAAGGCTTTCAAATGCAGAGCATTTTAGAATGAGGTATCTTATTTAAATAACCCTTTTTTGTGACAGGTCAGTAAAGGGAACTTTCTAGGAAATATAGCACAATCCCAATTATAAAGCAAAATGTGCAGGGATGGTGCTGGAAGAAATGCATCAGGTTATTAGGAACAGATTTTAAAAAAATAATTGAGTATTGGATGACTCTTCTGCATTTTATGTATCTTCAGTTCATAAACAAGAAAAAATGAAGTAAGTTTCAACATCCAAAATGTTGCTTATTCTCATGGAAGAAACAATGTCATGAAGTTGTCCCTACTTAGGGTGGTGACATTTTGATTCTGTTGTTGTCTCTAGAGTTTGGAAAATGTAACAAATGAGAAAGGGAAATGAACAAGCACAGCTCCCTCCCATAGAAATCTTACAGAATATCTGGGGACAATTTTATTATGTAACCCAGGCTGACCTCGAATCCCCCTGCATCCATTTCCCAATGTTGAGATTACACTCATGAACTACTTGAATTTCTGAACTTCTGTTTTCGAAATGGATAACTGTATATGATCTCTATTTTCGTTTCAACACAAAGCCATGAAGGTTGATCCAGTGACAAATAGGAAACTTCTCGAATCAGATCTAGTAGTTTATGTATTCAGAATTGCCAGCTGAACAACTTTGACCACCAGGTGAGAGAAGTGGCCCGTGTGGTAGGTGAACCTTCTCGGGAATTCTGATTCCAAACATGCTATGGTGTTGTCCCAATTCCAAAGTAAACAAGAGAGTGAGCTAGGGTGTGTGCTTTGTTTGTTTGTTTTGTTTTACTTTATTTTGTCTATGACATAGGGTGACCTCTTCACATGTTTACTGTGGATCATTTATTTTGACATTGCCCCTTCTTCCGGTTTGCATTCCCTTCCCATCGCTCTGACTCAGCCCACTCACCATCCATAAAATGTAGCTGCCTGCTGCCCAGGGACTTTACACTTTCACAATGATTCACCACGTTATTCTTTTAGAACACGTTATCCCTCTTTCTGCCCAGCACTTATGACAAGCTCAGTTGGTCCCACTCTTAAATCCCATCACTTCAGTTTATCCCATCCCCAAGATCCTGTGGGAATTCACTGGTAACTTCAACCTCGGTCCAACTTTTCTTTTGTGTTTACATTTAGTAATTACATCTTATCCTTCCTACTGAGCTTTCCCTCTTCTGTGTTTAACTCCATATTACTTATTTTATATAATTGGTATTGTAGGGTTTTTTTCAAATTTAAAAAAAATTACATTTTAAAGATGCTAACCACATCTATAACACAGCGCCTATACCTGAAGCTCAGGGAACATCTCAGAAGAGGATACAGAACAGTTTTAAGAGCCAGAAGACCCAGAGAACCTACAGTTATACAGTGTCTTATAGACATGACAGGGCAGTTATGCTAATGGAATTGAACAATATGGTTGCCTAAACAAGACTTGTATAATGACATTAGTTGACATACCAACATGGATGAGGGAAATCTCAGAAGGCCCCACCCTGAGATGAAGAGCTACAGAGCAATCAATGGCTACTCTCAAAGTGAGAGAATAAGTCTTCTCTCAAAATGAGTTCCCCAATTGGTTATCCAATAGTGGCTAGCCTGCAACACACACACGTATGAACAATACTAAATTGATACAGTAGGTTATATATGTGATATATATGTACATCTACATATTTATATATCCTATATATGTATAAAACAATAATAATTAAAATGAGATCATAAATTTGAGAGCAAATAGGCTAGGGACATTGGAGGAACACAGGAAGAGGTAGAAATGATGTAAATGAAATGATGTCATGCATGAAATTCTCAAAAAAAAAAAACATATCAGCTTTCCAGAAGACACACATTTTATTTCTTTCTGATTAGCTCTGTCTGTAATCTTGAAAAACACTTCCTGTTGATTGCTCAACGGAACTTGCTATAAAATCTTAAGGGATACCTCATATCTGTATATGTCTGTACATGTGTGTAAGTTCATCCTAACAAAGAAATTACTCAATTAGGTTGATGAAAACAATAAAGGATGATAGGTTCTCATTAGTCCCCAGATGCAAGTAACAGATCAAAAAACCAGAGAAACTAAATAACTGGCTATGCCTGTCTCTCACACACAGCCAGGTACAGAGGCCCAATACTGAACTTTGAAATGAAAGCAATAGGTTCAATTCCTCTGTCTAATTCTTTATTCTCTCTGTTCATTCAAGTGTATGCAATTCCTGAATTTACATAGCAAAGAGACGGAATATAGGGAACACGAACAGTAAAACATTTGCTTTGCAAACATTAGGACCTGAGTTCAAGTCCCAGGACCCACATACAAATTCCAGGCATGGTGGTATTCTCTTGTAATTGCAGCACTGGGGAGGCAGAAATAATGGCTTATGGGCTTACGAGTCTACCCTAGTTAGTGGGTTCCAGGCCAATGATAAATCTTGTCTTAAAAGAAGTGTGACTGATGTTCTGAGGATGACATAAGATTAGACAGAGAAACTGAAACTATTGCCTTCATTTCAAAGTTCAGTGTTCGGTGTTTCATTTCAAAGCCTCTGTACCCAGCTGTTTGTGTGTGTGTGTGTGAGACAGGCACGATCAGTTTTTATAGAATGGTTATAGCCAGGTCGGCTTATGTTAGACCTGAAAAGGGGAATCTGCACTAAGACATTTGTAAAATATTTTTTCTTTTATCTTAATTGGTTTTGCCTTATCTCAAAATAGCAAGCCACTCCTTGATGTATTTGTGTGAATGCCTGTGTGTATTCATGTGTGTACATGTGTTGTGTGTATCCTCACAAAGCCAAATGCCTCAACCATATTAGAAAATCACCTTGACTTTGTCAAATTGATGAGAGTTAGAAGTTCAGATAGCAACAATAAGGAAAATCTAGACACTAACTTGTGCTGGTGCTTTTCATCAAGTCAATTAAGAGTGAAGAGGTTTGTAGAAGACAACTGATTTAACCTCCAAATGAGATGGTATGGAGCTACTGACCTACAGGTAGCTCTGAGACTGTTCTGAGAAATAACCTTGCAAGAAAGCCTCAGCTAAGATGATGGAGTGAGTTTGTGTGTTTACTGATATCTTCTGTGTCTGTACATGGGCTAGTTCCTGGGATTCACTGAGAATAAGGCACAGGCTCCATTCTTAGTGATCTACCTAAGTCTAGTATGAATGACAATTGTATCACAAATAGTTATACAGCAGAGAGTCAGGTGCAGTTTGGCAGGTATTTATAAGAGACAGAGTAGTCTGAGGGCATGTCTGGTCAGGAAAGGTCTCAGAAAACAGACAAAACTCCAACTCATCATAAACCTGACACCATTGCTAGTAAATGATTAATTTTGAAGCTGGGTCTTTTTCTACCTTTAGAAAAATGTCTTGTTTTCACTTATGGAGGCAAAAGTGATCCCCACATCTGTCATTTAAAAAAAACAAATAGCACAAGTGTAAAACTGGACTAGTATTTTAAAAATTTGTATTGTACAGAGGGTCAAAGAATTGAATAGAAGTAGTAGTAGGGGATGGGGAACTGGGGATAGCCATGAGAAAGTCCCAGAAGCCAGGGAAGTGAGAGGCTCCCAGGACCCAACAGGGATGATTTTAGCAGAAATACCCAACAAAGGGGCAATAGAACTTGCAGAGACCACCTCTAGTAGAAAGGTACCACCCCCAGTTGAGAGGCTTTTAACCCAGAAATGTTCCTGTCCAAAGGAAAGACAGGGACAAAAGATGGAACAGAGACTGAAGGAAAGGCCATCCAGAAACTGCTCCACCTAGGGATCCATCCCATCTGCAGACACCAAACCCTCACACTATTGCTGATGCCAAGAAATGCCTGTTGATAGGAGCCTGATATAGTTGTTCCCTGAGAGGTTCTATCAGCACCTGATTAATACAGATGCAGATACTCACATGCAACCATTGGACTGAGACTTGGGATCCCAATGGAAGAGCTGGGGGAAGGACTGAAGGAACTGAAGGAACTGAAGGAGATTGCAACCCTATAGGAAGAACAACAATATCAACTAACTGGACCACCCAGAGCTCCCAGGGACTAAACCACCAACCAAAGAGTACACATGGAGGGATCCATGGTTCCAGATACATATGTAGCAAGGGATGGCCTTATCTAACCTCAATGGGAGGGGAAGCCCTTGTCCTGTGGAGATTTGATGTTCCAGTGTAGGGGGATGCTAGAGTGGTGACGTGGGAGTGGGTGAGTGGGTGAGTGGGTGTAAGCTAGGAGCGACAGACAGGCTGTGTCCAGAACACCAGACACTTATGGGCTGCTGTGGGTCGTGCTTCTGTCTTCTCTGTATGTTTCCATGCTACATTTAGCTGTATTGGTAATTCCAGTAATTGGAATGGGATGCTCTGGGAATCAGGAGTTTATGGATAAATCCTTGTTTAATAGCAGCCTAGAAAATGTTGGGGTTAGCTGTATGAGATCAGGTTGAAAGCCTGGCCTTGGTCAGCAAGATGAGGTCTCTCCTTCATTAACCCTGACTTCTGTCCCTTCTATTTTAGGGATGATGTGGTATGAGCAGTGACAATATTTTCAGTCTACAAATGGCCCATAAGAAACATTAAAAATACCATGTGCTCTAAAAGAATTAATTTAATATTTTTTCTTTCACTTAGGAATAGCATAGAACTCATTCCTTTCAAGGACTCCAAATGACAGATTCCTGGCACCTGTTCAGGCCAGACAGGTTAACTCTGGCTTCTCACCCCCTACATTCTTCTCAGTTCTGTCACTAAACCCCAAGACTATCCTCTATGTGCTCTCAAGGGCACCCACAGTGTACCCTTTCCTAGGGAAGAAATAATACATTCCATCAAAGGCTGGAAGAAACCTGAGTGACAGCAACTTTGGATTCAATGAAAAGGAAAATGAACTCAAAGTCACCAAAATGGAAGATTTTAATTACGTTCTTCACTGAGCCGCTGTGGATGCTTTAAGTGGAATTGTAGATCCTATCTTTTCTTTTGATATGGCCCTGGAATACTTCCTCTTTTTCTCCCTGCCAGATCATTTTTAAGCATTGTTAGTATATAATCATCAACAAAAGCAAAGACCTTCACTGCCTGACTTGTAAAGAAAATCCCTTTTGCAGAATCTCTCCATCAGATTCAGCTTCTTACTCGCTCAACTGCCAGAGGCTACAGCACAATGAGATTGCCTTATTTGTTTCTCACAACCATGGGAGGCAGGAGGGCCTGCTACTTCAGCTTTTCAAGATGAGGATGGTTCTAGGCCCAGACACAAAGCCATAGTGTCATTGGTAGAAACAAGAAAGAGACATAGGCATATAGTTGATCTTGTGAGATGTGTGGAAATGTAAGTGTTATAGTCTCAGCAATAACTACTTTTTTTCAGAACAATGATAAAACACTGGTTTAGTTAAATCCAGTAACATAAATATTTCATATGAATCTATTCATACATAATTTTCTTTATATTGACACAACTTAATTGTTGCATTTTACACCAGAACTACCATTTCCTCCCTTCCCTGAAGGCCCACGTTATCTCAGGACACAACATGCTTCTCTGAATTCTCATCTTATATTCAAGCCCTCATACCCTCAGGCAACAGTCTGCCGATTTCTCTTCCTGCTACTAGTCAGACTAGTGAAGATATGATATGCTCATGCTTTGCTTAGAATTGATTCTCTAGGCTAGTAGTTCTCAACTTTCCTAACCTTGTGACCCTTTAATACAGTTCCTCATGCTGTGGTGACCCTAGCCATAAAATCACCATAAAATTGTAATTTTGCTGCTGCTATGAATGGTAATGTAAATATCTGATATGTAGGAAATCCCATATGTAACCCTTGTGGGGCTCATGACTCATAGGTTGAAAACCATTGATCTAGGCCCTTCTTACCTATAGGTGAAAGCAAAAGGTTCTATTCTTACGCTAGGTGGGGGTCTCTGTAATTCTGGTCTTTAGAGTATACATTATTATTGTACACCAACCAATATACTACCACATCAATTCAGGGGAAACCTGCCATGTCAACCCCCTCCATACTGTCCTCTCCTCCATCTGGTGACTTTTGCATTAGGGACCGCTGTACTGAGAATAGCTCAAATGCCAGAGAGGCAGAAGCACGCTTCCCTCCAGGACTATATTATAAGCTCTTGTAATATGTGAAATGTGATCATAGCCACTATCTCCGAGCTCCAATGATAGAAACAGGCTCAAGTGAAGGAGCCTCAGGATACTGGGTGGAGAAAGAAGCCAGCAGAATTTTCTGACATTCCTCTGCTCCCAGTATCTCTGAGCTCCAGTTACAGACACCTGGCCCTTGGAAAAACCAACTTGAGAACACTTCCACAGGCTGTCTGTTAAACAGGTAGATTATACACAACTGCTCATTTTCTGTGAGATACCTAGCTGCATATTATGGATCATGGCAAAGATGATTCTTTGACTTCTCGGGCACAGTCCTGTTAAAATTTATGAAAGTTCGAATTTCAAGTATGTAGTGAATGATTTGGGTGGAACATTTTGCTGTTGTTGCAGTTGAGTACAGGTAAAAGCCATATACTTTGCCAAAGATGAGAGAAATACACTTAGTATCTATGAGGTGAAGAATATACAGAGATATTTTAGCTTCTCCAGGTAACAAGAATGAAGAAATGCTACCATTGTTCATTTTATTTGGAGTTTAGCAAAAGCCATATTCTTGTATATTGATGTACACCATTTTCCAATGGGAATTGTCCCAGGGCACAGCAGCCTGGGGCAAAACTGACATACCTTATATGGGACTGTCATGCACACTGCTCAGTGCCCTGATTTCTCAGGTGTTGCATCAATTCCCAAGTTGCTGCCCAGGCTGTGGCTGATTTCTCTGGGGACTTGATGTCACTACCTAAGTAAGTCACATACCGTACCATGCTGAAGAAACTCTTTCATGTTGCAATAGATGCTGATGTTAGTGCTGTTAAAACTGGCCTCCTACATGATCTAGCAGCACAGCTAGGGTGACTGTCATTGCACAAAGGTTTTATTTTTTAATCTCTTCCCTTTTCCATTCCCTTATTCCTGGGGAAAAGGGCTCACACACTCTGTTTTCCAAATACCACTGAGCACATTCCTTGATAATAGATTTTCAGTAAATGTATACTTATGGTAAATACATACGCTGCTAATGTTACTTTAAGTAGCGTTAAAAACACAGGTTTTAGAGTAACAAGCATCAGTTTGAATTCATATTTTGCTTCTTATAGGTAGTTTGACACTGGCATGTCCCTGTATTTCTCTGAACTCCCATGTCATCATTACAGTGGGGCATGATGGAAGAAACTATGTCTGACTAGCATGGGAGATGGATAATACTCAAAACTTGTAAGTCTCCCACGATTCCCCCCAACACTTGAAGAATGAAGTCCCCGAGCCAGAGTTCAGGCTGACTCTGCCTCTCAGAGGGGTCACTGAGATTCAGAGAAGCTCTGAGTTTTTCATGGTGGCCATTGGGGAGGACTCTCCAAGTACAGTGGGTAGGCTATGGATCTTGGTCTGCCACATCTGTCTACTGGTCTGCATCTGGTCACTTCTTAAGGAATTGCCACAATTTCCAAGCAAAGAACAGAAACTGGTCTATGAAAGCTCACACAGTCCGGCTAGTGAAGAAAATGACCAAGGAGGCATGTAGTAAACTGATACTAAGGCAGATTAACCCTGCCCTGCAGCACTCATGCCTGCATCTCCTGACATCTTTCCCTTAGTGTCCTTGAGAAACTACTTCTCTTCATTTTGGGCTATGTAATTAAGTGGCATTCTCTTTGTCCAAAGCCCTGTGATTGGACCTTGAATATCTAAGCCATTTACATGCCTAACCTTCTATCTGTTGTGACCGGTATAGAGATGGTCCTATGTTGCAGTGAGAGCCAATAGAATATGCTTTGGAATATCGGAGAAACAGAGTTAATTTTCTCTTCTGGAGGCATCACAAATCATTTCTTTTTCTTATAGTGATGAAACATAAGACTCTAAGATCAGGGTTACTGCCATGATGAGTCAAGATTTATTGTGTCAATGAACAACCTGAGAAATAAGATAGGGAGCTAAGAGGTCAGGCATATTGGTGAAAGAGGGAAAGACTCTTAACCAAATCCTCAGATTTTCTCACTTAAGCCTTATCTAAAACCTGCACACATCTAGACTTTTTACTTATGTGAACCAGTCAGTCTACTTTCCTAATACTACCACTAATTAAGTATGTAATACTTGACATGGCCCAAACTTCCTCAGTGACCAAAGTGGCTTAATAATACATCCCTCTTAAAGTTGAGGTGATGAATACTGAGATAATTCATTTATAGCATTCATACAATAGTACCATGGAGAAATTAAGGCTGATTTTGCTACTCATTGAACATCCGGCAATGCCAGGAGATATTTTTGGTGGTTACACATGGAGAAGAGCTACTACTGATATTCAGTGGAAATTAAGGAAGCTGCTACACATCCTGAGATGCATGACACATGCTCTTCCAAGGGTCCCAAGAACTACCTAGTCGAAACATAAAAAAGCTAGATCAAAGAGCATGTCTACTGGTATCAGTAGCATATTTAAACTAGATCAAAGATTGTATTATTTCTGTCAAAACACCATGTAGAAATGGAGAAGGGAAAATGGGATAATGGATGAGCCTATGAAATGAACTACAGGTAAGATGGAGGGATTTCCTGCCCTTCTTCAAGGACAAGGAAAGTTATACATTTCAACTGTTGATTTAAAGAAAGTGAAAATAAGATCCCTGCTGAGGAAACCTGAGGGATTTGGAGCTCCATTAAGCACACACTTGGGTACCTATTACAGGCAGTGCAAAACCCAGCAGTACAGTGCTGTTCAGATGGGGAAGGAGCCCGGTAGTGCCCTGGCCTGGAATGCCCTGCATCTTTAACTATTGTGAGGGAAAGAAAGCACAAATGGAAAGACTGAGATTGTGTCATAGAGGAGCAGAACAGCTTAATTCTAAAGAACAGCCCTACTACCCAGCTACTGACCTCTGAAGGTTATGTGTAGCTTTAAGCTCTGTAAACATGTTTGCATCTGTTGCCTCTGTGATGAGGATGTTTGTACATCTCAGCATGGTGGGGAAACTGAACATGGTCTCATGGAGAGTCTTCAGGACAACAGAGAGGAAAAGTAGGATAGCTCCACCAATCACCATCTGGGTTTTGGGGGCAGTGATACCTATAAAAGAAGTTGCAGAATGTTTTCACATTTAGACGTTAAATGATTTTTTTTTCTTCATAAACTTTCTTGGCACCACATGGCAGCAGTGAATTTGGTATTATGTACTTCCCACACTTGAACTTAGTTGCTTAGGGAAGCCCCACGGGCTACCTTCTTCCCCGGTATCCAGTAGTCTACTCACTTGCAGTGAGAGTTCCTGGTCAAGGAAGAGCTTCAATAACCAAACTCACCACTCCTTGCACCGGGGAAGAATCTGCATGGAGGAGAGGGAGGATTTTCACAGCAGAGGTTTACTAACTATCCTTCCTTCTGCTTCTGACTTTATCAGCTCCCCAGGAGTTGTGTGACTGTGTATGTATATCTGGTGGCCGCTTTAATTATTGCTGCTCATTACTCTTCTCTGTGTTCATTCCCATTGTCCTTGTCACCCTGCTTAGCAACGTATTTTAAGGCACCTCAGTGTTTCTATTGGTGAAATAGTATTCTTGTTACCTCTGCTTTAATCATTTTGATTTTCTACTTGCTGAGATTGCTGACGTCTTCATCTTGCCATTTTAAAAGGTAGCTGTTAAAAGCTGCAACTGCCCAAACAACATCTGAAATAAAAGTAAACTTAATTTCTCAGGATTTGCTAATAAAATAACAATGCAATCAACAGTAGATACATTTAATATCTGAAAGCACTGTGCTATGTGGTGTGGAATATGCCTCAATTTCACTCTCATAACATTTGTTAGACAGTTAGCAAAGCATTCTTTACATCTTTCTGTACAAAAGGACATTTGTCAGAGCATGGTCCATGAGTGAATCTGCAGAAGAATTTTTGAGAACTTGGGAAAACTACAAAGAAACAAGACAAAAGTCTTATAATTTGTTTCTCTATTACATGGCTTGTTCTTAGAATGTGCTTTCATGACCCTCCCAAGTGTAATAAATCAGATTTTTTCTTCAGATTATTCATCATTTTATTATTATTTAGATGTTTCTAGGTACAGGTTATCCCCATGACTGTATACAACTTAAACTCATATGACTTTGCCCTTGCAACTGTATACAACTTGTACTAAAGTGAACTTGGTTTATGTGACCTTGCTTTGCCCTCAGAATGCCCTTAGGATATAAATTGTCTGATGCTCTGAATAAAGTTTGCTATTGTGTGAGGCTTTAGCCTCCTTCATTTTCTTTAGGCTCCATTGTCCCAGGTTCACACTGTCAAAGAAAGCAGCAATAGATTTACAGTCTTAGAGAAGGGATAACTTGTCCAGGTCATGACAGATGTTGTCCAGAGTTGAAACTCAGATTCCATTTCAGCTATAGCCTTCCTGGTTCTCTTTGGGATTTGTTACTGTATCCCTGATAACATGTTCTTATCACCATGGTGCTTTGCCAAGCACACAGGGCTCATGAAGTGAGCCCTCTGAAAGTGTGAGTCAAAAGAAATCCTTCTTCCTTTATATTGTTGATGCAGATACTTTAGTCACAGTTATAAAAAATAACTAATGTCTACAAATCTTCCTGTATCTGACTCATTTTACCTAAACTGGCACTCAAACAGCTCAATAACAAACCATCAAATAATCCAATTAGGAGATAAATTATATATATTATAGTTTCCAATTTGTGTGTTTATGGTTTTCGGTAGGTTGTTTTCATTTGGTTCAGTTCAGTATTTGTGTGCATGTGTGTGCATGTATATGTGTTTCTTATGCATTTTCTTTTACTTTTTTTTATTTTGTTTTATTATTGTCTATTGTTTTCTAAAAATAGGGGAAAAGATGTAGAGTTGGATGGATACAGACATGGGGAAGATTTGAGATTAGATGATGGAAGAGAATTAGAATTAATTTAGAAACTAATTAGAATATATTGTATGAAAAAACTAATTCTCAATAAAACCACTTACTACTCTTACAAAATATTAAATATGTAGAATATAAGCTGGAGATCTGAATCCATAAATCTCAAAAGAAACACACATGGCTGTTTATGAAAATATAAAATCACTAACTATCAGAGAATGCAAATAAAAACCATTGTAAGCTGTCACCTAACCTTGTTAGAATGATTACCGTTAAAAAGTCAAAAAGTCAAAAGAAGCAAACAACTCTCTCTGAAAAACCGGAAAAACAAAATCATAAATGTTAATGAGGATATGGAGAAAGGGGGATTCTTACATACTGCCAGTTTTTATACCTAAGTCTTATCATAACATAGCCATATTTACTCAACACATGCACTTAATTTACATTAAGTATAATAAGAATAACCAAATACAGACTTCTCAAGTTAAATAAAAATGGGAATACTTGTTAAACAACTGCTAAGTATTTTAATATATTCTCCCTCCAGCTTCTTTCTCAAGATTAATACATCTCTCAGTCCTCATCAGACAGCCTTGTATTTGCAGTAGGTGGTGATTCATACAGAGATCCACAACCGGTGAAGGCACAGAGAACAGGAGACTGGGATGTTCAGCTTTTTCGGCTGCCTATAACACATCCTTTCCTCCCAAGGCTCAGGGATCATTGAAAAAGAGAGATAGAAAGATGGTAAGAGCTAGAGGTGGGGAGGGCTTCAAGGAAACTGTTTTCTGAACATAGCAGGGTATTCGAACATATGGATCCACAGTGGTTGTGATAGCACACACAAGATCTTAGGAAGCTCAAACCAGGCAAAGTCTCAGCATAAAGAGAGGAGGTGGGCATGAGGTCCCATCCTCAGTTGAGGAGCTGTTGGTAACTAATAGCTGCTGAGAGATGGAGAGCCGGTTTTTAAAAGAACATGGCCTCTGGTAAGTCAATCACACTTCAATGAAGGCCACACATCCAAGAGTATACGGCAGCATAAATTTGACTCAGTTAGGATTTTCTTTTTTATAACAACACAGAGCTGGGTGGGTAAGGAAGTGGAGTAGATCTGGAAGGAGTTGGGGGAGTGGAATAGATATGATCAAAATATGTCAGATAAAATTCTCCAAAAATCAACCAAAAAGAATTTTAACACAATCTAGCTCGGCATTAAACCAACTTCCTGCCACATGACCATGAAGCTCACACCGTCTACACAGCAAAACATTTATTGTTGGGAACCTTACCTTAAAAGTTAGTATAATAGAATATATATGTATTATAATATATTACACACATTATATTACATATACTTAAGTTTACATCACATACTATATGTTGTATATATACACACATATGTATTTAAGTTTACATTATATATTATGTAACATATGTTATTACATATGTTATGTATTTAAGTTTACGTTGTATATTGTTATATATATTGTGTTATATATAACATAATATACAATGTAAACTCAAATATGTATGTGTGTATATATAAATGTATATATAAAAACATAATATATAATGTAAATTGAAGTTACATATAATTGAGTTGGTGTTACATCGATTGAGAGGACAACTATGTAACAAACCCCCAGTGCTAGGCATGGGAAAGATTCTTTTGAGTTGTTGGTCAGGGGGATCTAAGAGCCACACTCCCCAAACAATACAGGCTATGGAAATTGCCCTTGTTACCTTCCAGGAAAAGGAAATACGATCCTACTGCAGTTGACACCACACACTTCAGACACTGGGTTTGAGTGCTGAGTCTGACCTGGAAACCTCCTCACTGAGGACTACTAGCTCTCACGGTTTTGGAAGGAGTCATGCAATCTGCCAACAGTAGTTGCATTTGTTTCCTGGGAGTTACTAACAAGCAACTAATTAAACCCGAAGCCTAATGACACAGAATGTTGACCGACTACTTATTCTTGATTCCTTTCAATTTAAAGTACTTTATAACGATATAAAAATTTGAGCTTCAGATCAGTATTAAAGTACTTATTACTCACATTTTATTTCATTACACAGTACATATATGTGCGTGTATGCATACATACACAGAGAATAGAACTCTGAAGTACTACTGAGACGCAGCAAGGCGTGGATGTGCTAGCTGGGTCAGGACACACTGGCAGTGTAATGATGCGCTCACGCCCCTTGAATTACAAAGAACTATTCACAAGCGCCCCAGGATGAAAGTTTCCTCTATGGCAGGTCAAAATGTAATTTTCCTCAGCATCCCTACAGAATACTATGATTGATTTCTGAATGGACTTGAACAAAAATATTTCTAATCTAATCCTTAGCCTTCAGTGACAGCAATCCCTAAGCCCCCTTTCACAAGGATCTGTTTTGTCACCCCATCCATCTCTTTAGTCATTTTTCCCCCTGGAATCCTCACAGGGCAGTCAAGAGTGAACAAAGTACATTTTTTTCAGAGATCAGAACTGTAGACAAACACTTCTGTACAGCCTGGGCCATGCTTCTTGTTCTGTGAGCATGGGGAGTCTGAAGATTGCAGTTTGAGATACAGTTCAGATGGAATAAATTACTTACTACAAATGATCACAGACTTTTTTCTTTCAGTATTTACCCTGTGGTTAATCTTGAAACAATAACACATTTGCATTTGAAGTGCTTATAATTAATTTCCTCTCTTTTTCTTTTCAGTGTCTTTCTGTTCAACCAAGGGTTGGCTTTAGAATTTGATTGGCAGGGTGAAGCAACAGAAGAATTGTGAAAACAAGTTGCGACGTAAGTGAAATTAGGTAGGAACTGATACAGAGTATTCTCTGTGCAAAATGTTAAGTACATCATCAAGACTCAGGTAGTATAGGGCCCACAATGGTTGGTTTAAATAATGGGCATACAGCCTTACAAATACTCATACATAAATCATGCCTTTCTCTCTGTAAGTTTGGTACTTAAGTGAATAGATAATGTCTGCTTATAAATCTTATGTCTCTGCACATGTATTAGTTTCATATCAACTTCAGGATTTCCAGTGCGTGTACGTGTCTAACTCAAACACCCGTGTATTGAATTTGTTACATGGTTGTTAAGTTGACACCTATTTCAGAATATTTGACACATTTTGTTGTGTTCAAGTAATCTCATGATTCATTCATATTAATCAAAAGCTTAAAAGTTTGAGATGTGTATGAAATGGCTAAACACTATAAAAATTTGGGCCTTCTGTAGAAAAGTGAAATTAGCTTTAAAAGAGTGGTCAAGTAGGGTAAAACTAAATGCACTGTGCCTGGGCTGGGGAGATGGACGCATTGGCAGAGCACTTGTTGCAGAAGCATGAGAACCTGAGTTCAGACCCCCTGTTGGAAGCTGGATGTTTCCACCATGCCTAGGATCCCTCCACTGGTGAGATGGAGACAAGAGGATCTGTGGGGCTTGCTGGGCAGCCAGTCTAGTTACATTGGTGAGCTCCAGCTTCAGTGAGAAACTGTCTTAAAAATAAGATGGATGATAATTAAGGAAGACAGTTTGACATTAACTTCTGGTACACACACACACACACACACACACACACACACACGTACACAAAATCCAGAGAAGTGGGCTTCACTCTGGAGTAGGAAGCAGGGATCAAACAATCTCTCATGCAGGGAAGACTAGACATGACTGGAATTGTGACTGGTGAAGCAGTGCACAGAGTGAACATGGCTGCTATTTGTGGCTTGGACACAGTCCTTATTTTGTGTGTACTCAGATGAGCACTCAGGGTGGTCTTCTTTTCTGTTTTAATCTATCATAGTCACAGAAAGGCCCTTTTGACGACAGCATCTATGAAACTGTGTATTTAAGAGGATTCCAAGGCCCATTGGTAGACCCAGATTCAGGACCTTTTGTACGTTAGTTATTTTTCTTCTGAACTGGGTAAGTGACCTGTTGTAAAATATCCAGTCCTGTCTTTTCTGAATATTACTTTCAACATCATAATTTGAATTCTGAAACTAACCAGAAGCTAATAAAACCATTATTATAATTCTGGTACGGTATACAATTAAATTTAATTTAAAAAAAAATGGAAAGATACCTAACTTGCACAGGGCTACAAATGTAGATTGCCATCTTTATTCAAAATCTACATGTTAAATGTCTAACCTTCCTGTGTGCTTGTTTTTTGTTTGTTTGTTTGTTTGTTTGAGGCAGGTTCTCACATTGTAATCCAGGCTGGTCATGAACTCACTGTGTAGCTTACATTGTTCACCAACTCAAATCTTCCAGCCTCAACCTCCTGAGTGCTTAGATTACAAGCATGAGCCACCATGCCTGGCTGGATAACATTGTGAACAAAACTGACCCCTAGACGTAGTTCATCACATTCCTGATGTGAAACTTCTGGAGAAAATTTTGATTGCAGACTATAATTTCTTTTATACTCATAATTCATTACAAAGAATGAGAGAAAGATGACAAGTGCTTCCTAAGAGGACCCAGGAGAGTGTTTTAGGGAAGGAGACATACAGCCTTACAATTCTAGGTTTCTCATAATGACTGGTCATGGGCTGGGCATATATCTTAGTGGTAGAGGGTTTGCCTAACAACCAGGAGGCCCTGGTTCAATCCTTAGTACCACAAATATAAAAATGATTAAGGAATTAATAAATACATAATGGCTAAGGAGTTTCCACAAAACTTTAGAGAGCCTAGTGACTGAGGTGACTGTACTCAGTCATCTTTGGGGGGTCATGGGTTGCCTGAGCCCTGTGGCTGCTGGGCCTCCTGGCATTAAGGATTTGGCAGCCGCCACATTGCTTCTGAAATGATAGAAGCAGGACATGTACGTGCTTCTATTGAATGATCCCCATAGTGCTCAGAAGCAGCAGCTGAGATTGTGTCACTGGCTGTAAGATGTGTGCAAATTATACATCACTGCCTTAGCACAGAAATATTTTTATTCAGGATAGAATACCATTGTATATTCGACTTAAATATTAACCATTGTGTGTGGTATCAGAGAGTGTGATGATCCTAATTTAAAGCAATTGTTATGACAAATGTATAAAATTGTTGGCTTTATAATACTAAGAATAAGTCTAGATTTTACGGAAATGTAAAGATGAGCAGGGTAGTGCATGCCTATCGTCTCAGAACTTAAGAGATAGAGACAGGACCATCACCACAACTCTCAGGCCATTCTTGTCTACATAGAGAGTACCAGGGCAATGAGTACTTTCTACCAAAACCCTGCTACAAACAAAGCAACCTGACTGATTGGCCAACCAACCAAGGCAGTTATAAAAGTAATCCCTATACTTCTCAATGTATTGCTCATTATTTACATCTCAGGCACCATTGCACCTAGACTAAGTTCTCAATTAATACTCACTGCACAATGGAAGTGTCTGCAGGAATCACCGTTACTCTTAAAGACAGAGAACTGATTATATGAGCAAGGGTATATCCTGGGGTGACAGCAAAGATGCTGCTTTTAAGATTTCTCGATGGATAAATTATTCATTCTTTGGAATGACTAACTTACCAAAAATTACGTATAACTAGAATGGCCCAATCCTTTAACCTTTATATTCATTTAATGTGGAAATCAAATTCTCTGACTACGAAGAAACCTGCATTGTCAACCATAAAATATATATCACACTTTATGTCATGTGCATCTCCACAGTCTGGACCAAACAGCTGCTCTGGGTAAAAGTGTTGACTCTATCTTTCTGATGTACAGGCAGTGGGAAGGAGATTGTTTAAAGGGGAGATACAGGCTGGAGAATAGCTCAGTCTGTAAAGTACTTGCTACATAAGCATGAAGGATGAAGTTGAATTCTCAGGATCTACACTTTTAAAAACCCTAGGAGTGATGTTGCACAGTTATAATCTCAGGATGGGGCAGATAGAAATAGGCAGACCTCTGAGACTGCTGAGCCAGCCAGCCCTAGCTCCAATATCTCAAAAAAAGAAAGAAAGAAAGAAAGAAAGAAAGAAAGAAAGAAAGAAAGAAAGAAAGAAAGAAAGAAAACAAAAAGATAGTTGTCTCTCTGGCTTCTACATGTACATGCACAACACAGTCATTCACCTCCCAATACACACATGCACCCATACACATGAACACTTAAAAGGACATGCCCCCCCCCACACACAAGGGAAGATATCCGGACTGTCAGCAGAGCCTTTAAAGGGTGGTTCCACCTCTGTTAATGTGAAGGGCACCAATTCAACCAATTAGAACTTGTGTAGACATTTAGAAAACCTCTCTACATGGTCCATTCGAGTTTCCAATCTCTCTCTCTCTCTCTCTCTCTCTCTCTCCCTCTCCCTCTCCCCCCTTTCTCTCCCTCTCTCTCTCGTAGTATGGAAAAAATGCTTAGTGGAATTACTTTTACAAATGGATTAATTTATTCTCCCCTGAGGATGTTATATTTGGTGATTTAGCAAAATGACTCTAAACTAATAACATACATTTAAGGAGGCTAAGGACATTTTCTAGTAGAGAGCTACTTAGCCACTTGGAACAAATGAAAGTGGGGGTCTGAAGACTAAAGAATAGCCGTAATGTTTAAAGGTTATCGTGTCCACAGAAAGATTGCTCAACACTGGCTAAAATGCGAAGCAGTGTTCAAGGGTCAAAACAACCAGTACAGTATGCTTATGACACAAAAACATAAGAAAATAACTGAGCAGAGAGCTCAAGCTCCAGGAGAAAGCTCAGACTGGAGAGTAGAACACATGGGGTCTCAGAAGTTTCTTCAGGACTTCAGGCATCTTACCTCACTTCTTCAGATGCACATCTTGAGAGTCAGTTGATACAGTGGACTATATTTTTAAAGTGGATTTCTAGAAAGTTAATCAGCAGGCTGGGGGCATGAGCATACATGATCATACATGAAGTGTGTGTACCTGGTACTATGCAACCACTGAAATGTTCCATTCCTTCCTATCTTCAGGGGCTGGGAATGGATCTCAGTAGCAAAGTTATTGCCTTAAGTCCTGCGTTCAATCTTTTTCAGTACTGGAGTTTGGGAGGTAGGGGTGGTGGAAGGTGGAAGAGAAGGAAGGAAGGAAGGAAGGAAGGAAGGAAGGAAGGAAGGAAGGAACTCAGACTCAAAAATTATTATGTGTCATTAGGTTTTAAATACCCCTTTAAATACCATCACCTTTGAGAAATAGTTTCACTCCTGTGAATCCTAAGTTACTAAGACTTTAGTATGCACATATCAGAATTCCCAGAGAAATGTGTTAGATTTTAGGTACACCTCCCGCCCATGACTGTCTTCCGTTTTCTAACTATTGGTTGACATCCTCTCTGAGAAGACAATGCATATCTTTCCTTTAGGATATCATTTTTATCTGAGCTGATATTTTATAGAAGCCTACACATAGAGGACACTCAAATGTCACTGACGGAAGACTTCAAATGTGACACCATACCCATGTCTGGCATCAAACCTAGCACGAGAAAATTTTCAATAAATATGTATTTAATACATGTTGGTTTAGTAGAATATTTGGTTAAACATTTTTAAGGTCTCAGGCCTGTTCACGACTTGACATTTATCATGTCCAAAGGGGACTGCTGATGTGAAGTTAGTAAATGTTTTAAAAAATGGATGAAACAAAATAATTTAATGCATAAATGTTCCCAAATAACAATGACATTCAGATAGATGTCTCATGTGACTTGTGTTTTCCTCTCATTCTACAGATGTTAAAATGTTACTTATCTTACTTACCTACTCTTTAAAGCCCTTAATATTTGTATCAAGTTCTCTTTTTGGTCATTTTTTTTCAAAAGCATTTATCATATGAGCATCTCTAAAGTATTTTTTCTTCAAAATCAGATGCACTTGTCAACTACACTTCACATCAGACAGGCAATTTAAACTGTAGACTTTTAATCAGTTACTCTCCATGGCTTGCCTTTGCAGAGGGCAGTCTGCTATCCACATTCTAATACTTTCTGCTGAGTCTCATGCATATTACAGTTTTAAAAGTACTGTTCTGGGCTTTCAGCATGGAGGAAATGTGGACCCCCCAAAGCTCACTTGTTATCCCAGCACTTTACAGGTAGAGAAAGGAGGAGCAAGAGTTCAAAGGCAACCTTAGCTGCATAGTGACTTTAAGGCCAACCTGGGCTTCAATCTGTCTTACCTTCCCTTGCCTCCAAATTAATAAAGCACAAAAAGAATATCTAGGATATATTAAATTTTGATTAGAATATTTAAAAATAAACCTAGTTTTATGGCATAGATAAAGTATATGCATTTTTGTATAGTCTGGTATAAAGTATATTTTTAAGACTTAGAAGTAAAAACCACTCTTCTAGAATATTCCAGATACCATTTTCTGTTCCTGTCTCTAAATTTTCTAGAGGACATTCAGCAGCAAAGTCAGTTAGAACTTTCATTCCTATTCATATCTGGGGGAAATATTATACAATACCAGCCAATAAGAGAAACAAAACCACAAGTTGGATTGGGAACCCTCCCTGTACAACATTCATGTGTGTGTGTGTATATATATATATATAAAACAAACTTTAAGAACTCAACTTTTCTTACAAGAATTCACAACTATGGGGAGTTGTACATTAATGATTACAAAATCAGCTTTGAACTTGTTAAAACACTTCTTGTCAGTAATGCACACATGTGCATGTACACACACACAAACACACACACACACACACACACACACTTCACACACTTTCTAAAATGTATAACCTAATCTTTAGAGACCATGGTTAAGTTGGGCATTAATTGCCCACTTTAAGTTTGGTGCATTTGAGTGGACTGAAGTAAAGACAGTCTCCTTTATGAAGATGTTCTCAGGTATTAGAGTATTTCAAAGATGAATTTGACTTGAAAGTCTTCTGTAGTCTCAATATTTAAGAAAACCTTGGTTTACTAAAGAAGCGTAGACACTGAATATCTCCAGATCTCCAACTCTTTGGGGTGAGGCTATTCACTAAGAAGGTTTATAGGTAGCCACAGTTGCCAAGGCCTAACAGAAAGGCTTACCTGTGACTCTACTTTCTCAATGCATGGGGACTACAGATTTAGTGTGACCATCAACCTGGTTGGAGCTCAAATTCAGAGTCAATAATATCTTCACTTGAACATAAGCCAAGCAGAGGCACCCCTGAAAGGACTCAGGGAGGGAGGTCAATGGCCTGGATGAGTGTAGTGGGGGTTGCTGGCAGGAAATGTGAACACTCCTCCCCTTTGGCATTGTCTCCATTGTGATATCATCCTTTCTTAGAAATATATAATTTCCTCTAGTCATAGTGTGGTATAAATTCCATGAAAAGACAGGGGTTGAGTCCCTAGCAGACAATATTACAACACAGAACAAACAGTATAAAAAAGGACATTTATTTGGTAAAAAGAGTAACACAGGCTAAACTTGCAAACTGCAAACTTTCTTAATACTAGTAGGTAGGAAATAATTTTTTTCTAGTATAATCTGACTGCCCTTCTGAAGACAAAAAGGAAGTTAAAAGAAATGTATTACTGGGAGAATCAAATCAAGGTGATTTTTGGACCAAATTTCAAGTTATATTCATTTTTATATACTACTACTATCCATGCCAATCATAAGTCAAAACAAACATATAGCCCTCCTTCCCAATTTCCTTTCTATGGTCTTATCCTAACATGGGAAATACATCTCATTTATAAGTAGCATCGCTATCAGAAAAAAAGAAAGATTTGAAAAACATATATTCTCAATGCTGTGATTTCCCTTATTTTTGGAGTAGAAATGACTGCAGAAAAGATACATATGAACATACATATTATAAAAATAGATATGCATATTGCCCACACATGCAGGTCTGAATTTTGCTTCTAAGTTTTACTTGAGGCATAGAATATAAATTTCACTGCCTTATTTTGTAGGCTATTGTGTTTGATGAAATTTTTTCCCTTGATGTTTAAATTTAAAGATGAACCAAATGAAATCTAGAAGGGCTGAAGTAATTTCTTTAAGACGGTAACTTCATACAGGAATGATGATGAAAACCATGGCTCCTGATTTCCCAACCAGCATCATATTTAAAGAAAAAAAAATTCTCTCATCTAACAGTGGCTCTCAACCTTCCAAATGCCATGGCCCCTTAATACAGTTCCTCACGTTGTGGTGACCCCCCAACCATAAAATTATTTCATTCCTACTTCATAACTGTAATTTTGCTACTGTCATGAACCATAATGCAAATATCTGTGTTTTCTGATGGTCTCCTATGACCCCTGAGAGAGGGTCGTTAGACCCTCAAAGGGGTCGCAATGCACAGGGTGAGAACCACTGCCTTAGAATCTCTGCTGAATCACATGCAGTTTACAAAAGGAAGGAAGGAGAAAAGCACTTTGCTTACTCTGTAACCCAGAGTGGGAATAAAAGACACAGCTCTACTGTGCTAGAAGAAAAAAAATGCCTTGCACAGCCTTTAGTGGTGGTAGTGCCCCCACATTACTCGGCACTGACAGAGTTGCTGCTGTTTAAAACTTGTATCTATAGGAGGTAAGTGGGAAAATCAGTGATTCGTAGTCTCAGGGCCATTTGACATTTCTTCTAGCTCTTGGCAAGTTTCATTCAATTCTGTACAGTAAGTTTATTGCACAGCATCGGAGAGGTGGTTAGCTCTCTGCCATAGTTATTTGGCACTGGCTGTTTCCTTATGAAGATGACTGCCTGAGGCTCTTCTGGGGCTCAAGTAGTACACAGACTGCATGCAGGGAGGACCAGAGTAGCTATGAATCAATGTCTCGGGAGTAAAGCTGAATTAATACCGAACCTTTCAGAAACACTCCAGTTTCCCAGCCACTCTGTTGAGATAACTCCTATTTCTGGCCTTCTAGAAGTCTCCAGTGTATAGTAACTCCCAGTTGTCTATAATAAGAATCTGCTTTTAACACACCCTAGGTTAAGCTCATCGCTTTTCCATTTTCTTGCTTGGTGTTTGTTTCTGGGATTACCACCCAGGTGAATTCCTTACATGTGAATTGTTATTTTGGAGGCAGATGATGATGATAAATCACAGTATTTTATAGATTCTATACATTATATATGTTAGAGAAAGAACTGAAGTGCTTCTTCCCTTTGGGATTATTCCATAGAATTTGTTACTGTTTACAGAATACAGACTTGAACGATCAGTCCAAAGTTCTAAAATTTTTTAAGTGTCTAAAAATTTTAGACAACTTGGATTTGTTTTCTAATGAGAAGAGTTAATTCCAATCTCCAACCTTGTTGGACAAGATTAATTGGCTGTTTTGTATCTTTTGATTGTGGAATATGTCAGAATTATCTGTATTTACATTCAGTTCTGTCAAAATAGAGTAATTTCTGTAGACTGTGAACAAGTCATACAGGTAAATTATGTGTGTGGTGTTTGGTCAATAAATCAGCCAGTTTTTGCTTGAGCTAGTGGCCAGTCCAAAGTCAGTCATATATTTACAGGCATCAGTTAGTAAGCACACAGAATATAGGATTGCTTATAGGAAGCAATGCTTCCATGGACAAAACTGAATGACTGGATGAAAGAGTAAGCTGAAGTAAACTGTGTGATCAGATATCTCTGAGGCTTTGCTAGGCTGATAAATGCAGGATCTTTGCAACGTGTGCTTCCAGTTAGACTGGTTATGAGCCAATGGTTACTGACACACCACTGGCTATAAACTGAGCATCGTTAACCCTCAGAACAACCCAGAAAAACACATTTTATTGATCTTCTATGGGTGAGAAAACTGGGATCTCCTGAAGGTCAAATATTATGTGGTTTGAAGGAAAGCAAGCCATTAAGAATGTGGGGTTTTTTTGGTCCCAACGTTCTTTTGTCTACTATCAAAGAAAATTAATCCATTTCTAAGTTACCTAAATTCGATGCAGTGTATACAATATGTATTCCCAGAAGATCTGAAGATTGTCTTAAGAATTGCAGGCTTTAATGTTAAAGCACTAGGATATATTGGTTGGAAAGAATGTTGTACACATTGGGTTTCATAGAAAGGTAAGTAAGCACACAGAAGTGAGAACACTTATGAGAAATATCTACCTAAACTGACTCAGTTTTAAGAGAGCTGTAAAGCACTCTGGATCACAAGGATCTTGAATTTAACAAAATTACCTTAATCACATATCATAAATTTCCTTTTATCCTCCATTCTCCAGACCTTCTCACTAATTCAGTCACGATTTTTTCTAACTCCAGCTACATTCTCTTTCTTTCTTTTCCTTCTTTCCTTCTTTCCTTCTTTCCTTTCCTTCCTTTCTTCCTTCCTTTCTTCCTTCCTTTCTTTCTTTCTTTCTTTCTTTCTTTCTTTCTTTCTTTCTTTCTTTCTTTCTTCCTTCCTTCCTTCCTTCCTTCCTTACTCCCTTTCTCTCTCTCTCTCTCTCTCTCTCTCTCTCTCTCTCTCTCTCTCTTTTTCTTTCTTTCTTGTGACCCCTGAAGTGAATTTTGAGACAGAGCTATGGGAGGGGAGAAAAGCTAATGAGGTTGCCAATGATTATTTTATTATCAATGATATCAATGATTATTACTATGAGCAATTGCCATTCTGTCTCGCTTGGTACCTTGTGAGAGATTGTAGCAGATCTCCATTTAAAATGTCTCATCGAGGAGTTTGCCTACCACCATGCATTCTTCTTTGGTAAAGAGTGCTAAGGCCTCAGCCCCAAACCATTTACTCAACTCCCAGGCTTAATATGGTTTTACAAGTAGACCAGCCTTAGGATGAAGACTCATCCTGCATTATGGTTTCAGACAGTGTAAGCATCCTTAGTATGGGGCTATGAAAACAGGCAGGGACACTGTTCACACCTACTACATACATTATTTCTATAAATATACAAACCCCAAATGACTTTATTTAGTTCTTCCTGCTCGTGAGAGATCCTTTCTACATAATTTTAAATACAGAAAAAATATACCATTTAATATAATTGGTTTATACAACTGGTTTTGCTATAAATAGTTTAAAATAAAAATTAAAAACTTTTATATAGGTATGTATTATATGTTGAACATATTCCCCACCCCTACTCTCTGGTCTTACCTTCCATTTCTAACCTCTCTTCCTTGATTGTCATCTTCCTTCAGAAAATTGAAATGATTTTTATAGTTCTGCTTTTGAAATCCAGATAGTGGGTAAGTAGCCAATGATTATGACAGGGATCAAGAGTTACAAATTTGGTAGTAAACCTAGTTTACACTTAATTGTGTGATGTTGTACAAGTTACTTAATCTCTGAATTTCACTTATCTAAAAATTATTTGAATAAGTGAGTTGTTTAGAATGATAAGTTCATGCTTCTATCACTAACTGCAGAAAGGAATGTTTCTGATACTGTACTTAATATGCACCAGAGTCTGAGGATCATGGTAGGTACCCTAGCCAGAACTGCCAGTTGGGAAGAAAATGATAATTACACGTGTGTGGAAGAAATACAGTTCTAAAACTGAAAATAGGAACAATTGCTTATTTTACATAATGAACAATTTAACATATTAACCTATAATCAAAGAAGAAATTAAAACACTCAAATACACTTTCCTAAAGAAAACTAACAAAGGAAGCACGATTATAATTATTTATAATATCCCCCCCACCCTGAGGGCTTGGCATTGGTGAAGACCACATAGAATATGTTGTTAAAAAAAAATCTCATGTTAGAAAGAACAGTCCCCACTATTGCGTCTATCAGTTCTCTCATGGGAAACAATATGAGACTTCGTGTGGTTGGTAAATATAATTAATTTTCAAATTTCACTAAACATAACTAGTTTCTTTGCATAGAGAATTTCACTGGGAACATGTCAATAACAACGTAATCTCAAAATGTAGTTAATTTTTATGACAAAATGTAATACACATTCATGAAAAAAAATGTACTTTCAATCCCAACACCCAGAGGAAAACAATAGCCTTTGTGCACTGATTCTCTTATAAGTGCACATACAGATTTCCAAAATGGCATCAAGTTTTAAGTCTGTGCTCCTCCATCTGCATGAAAGATTACTTGGCTAAGGTATTATTTGGCACTACAGTGTGTTTAGTGCCAGCAATCTAATGGGCGTAGGATGGCTGAGAGGTTAATAAGGATTATGGGCCACAAAAATCAGTTTCTAACATTGAACATGAGGAGAGAGACAAGGGTTGTCTGTCTGTCTTTCAGTTGTGGTCCTCTAACAAGTACATGGTTTTATGCCTCGGTCCTATGAAAAAGGATGTTTATATGCAGAAGTTTAAGGTACAATGGCCCGGGCTGAATGTGGTGGCATGATCCTTTATACCAGCACTCAGGAGGCAGAGGCAGATAGGTCTCTGTGAGTTTGAGGCCAGGCTGGTCTATTTAGGGAGTTCTATGGCAGCTAAGGAGACAAAGTAAGGCCACGTCTCAAAACCAATCAACCAACCAAACAACAACAAAACAAACAAACAAACAAAGATAAAGGAGTCTCCTTCATGAGTATAGATAGAAATCCCAGGCACACCTGTGGGGCTGTTAGAATCCTGTGTTAGCAGTCCAGATGCCAGCAACTGTCAGTGGCATGTTGGGTCATGTTGATAGCATGGGGTCTGCCACTCAGATTTACGTACTTTGGGATTTCTAGCATATTGCCAATCTACTTTGTCCACAAACTGATATTTTAACCACCCCTTTAAAAAAGGGAGTATTTATAGCTCCTATTTTTATGGGCTCAGAGATCTAGTTGATACATAAGGAAACCACTTGGGTCTATATGGTTCATGCTCAGACTGCTCTCTCCAAGCTGAAAGAGGCTTAGAATCTGAAGGGTGTGTTAATCTTCTCCTAATCCAGTCCAAGCTAGAGTCACATCTCCAATTTACTACTTCATGGAAACTTGTTTCTGCTTGAGAGTCGAAGCGTTTTCCTACATAAATCATTTAATAAATAAAATCTCTGCAAACATTTTCCAATGCCTTATTAACTGGAATATGGCTAAGTAAACCTGTGACATCTAAATGATGCAGCATTTAATTTTTGTTGGAAAAAGAACTCATGAGAATACTTAGTGATAGACTACTTAGGCTGGAAAAGACTTTCTTTCCCCATTTATTTCTACGTTGGATGTAATTCTACACTCCCTTAGAAGAGGGAAATGGCCATATGTTTGTGGCTCCGGCTAATGAAACGCTAGTGGCAACTGACATACCTGACTAAATATGAGATTTAAAGGTCAGCTTTGTGAGTCTGCAAGACTGTTTCCTCTTACAAAAATAAAAACGGAACCATTCTGGGATGGAGGCTCCAAAGGATTTGGCCCCAAAGAGAATAAGAGAAACAGACAACTCCTGTCAACATATGGGGCCTACAGTATAAGAAAGCAGCCCATAGGTTAGTCAAGCCACCAACATTTAGGTACAGTGAGTTACAGTGGCAGAATCTATCCCACACAGTAAGAATCAATAACTTGGGGTGATTTGTGTACATTGCCTAATCTTTTATATAGATATGACCATGTGTACTATACTCTTTAGATGCCACGACAGTGCAACTATAATTGCTTTCAGTATTTTGACATATTAAGACGCAATGTACACTAATACATATGTGCAAAATATTTACATGTTACAAAACTCTAATCACCAAACTTAGCTTGGTAGTGAACAAAGATTAAGATGGGATTCTGTAAGAAAGAATACAAGGCCAAATAATGTCAAAATGTTGAAATTCTATATAGCTAAATTATAAAGACTTTAGTGTTTACTTTTTTACTATATAAAATGTAGTTGAAGTCACTCAAAATACATTTTTAAAAACAATGTTTTATTGGGAATGGAGAGATGGCTCAGTGGTTAAAAGAGGACCCAGCTCAGGTCTTATCACCCACATGGTGGCTCACAACTGTCTGTAATCCCAGTTCCAGAGGATCCAATGCTCTCTTTTAATCTCTGCAGGTACCAAGCATACATGTGGTGTACAGACATACTCTCAGGCAAAGCACCCATACACATAAAAATAGAAGCAAGGAAGTCTTTTTAGAAAAATGTCATTTAATACAAATAAGAGCTCAAAGTATTTCCCAAGTCTCATCAGTCAATATAAGTCTCCATCAAATTAAAGGATTTCCTAAAGAGCTTTAGGGAGTTGAAATCTATCTTGATCAAAATGTAAAAATGGTTTTTAGGCTCTTCAAGGAAGATAGATTCTAGGAAGGGAAGTTCACATTTCCACAGTTCTGTGTGTCTTCATTCTGGTCTCTGAAGACATAAACAAGGACTTCCTTTCTTTAATCCAGTGGTTCTCAATCTTCCTAATGCTGCAATCCTTTAACACAGTTCTTCATATTGTGGTGCCCACAAGTATAAAGTTATTTCATTGCTACCTCATAATTCTAATGTTGAAACTGTCATGAATTGTAATGTAAATATTTGATATACAGAATATTTAATATGTAACCAATGTGGGGTCACGACCCATAGGTTGAGAACCACTGATTTAATTAGTTCTCCACTGGAAAAAGTTCACTTATTCAGTGTAATAGTGATGTGTGTGTGTGCGTGTGTGTGTGTGTGTGTGTGTGTGTGTGTATGTATGTGTGTGTGTATACACAGTCAAAGAAAAGAATATTTTAATTTACATTGTAAAATTTCCAACTTTTATATTGTTAGCTGTATTGCCTTGGGCAAGTCAATTGCTTTTTTGTACTTCAGATTTTTCATTTGGAAGTTAAAATATGAAGATGAATTTCTGTTACATAGGATCAATATTGTTCTACTGATCTTTTAAACATATGGTTTTAAAGAGTATCAGATTTTCAAATATGGTGTATTTGATGATAGAATAACAGTATCTGTGGATGGGAAAGGTCTGAGATCTCTGAAAGGATGAGATTTCAGTATTATTAATTCATCTTATTAACATGTCCACAAGAGCAAACACTCTTACTCTGCTAACCCCTTTCCCAGTTTCCTCTTCCTTACTCCAGAAGTTGAGGGTTTTTTTTTTTTGTTTGATTTTTGTTTGTTCATTGTACTTTATAGAAACATGTACTTTCCCCAAAAGTTGCAGGAAGGAAAACTAGCCATTGAGGCATGTAGATACATGAGGATGTAGAAAATCAGATTTCCAACCCCACATCTTTGATCAAATTAATGGACTCACTCCCAGTTGGTTTCCTCTACTCCTGGTCCCTTGGCATTTAGGACAAGATCATCTTGCTCATCGTCCCTTCTCTTACTTGGTGAGAACTTGTTTTAACTCGGACCCAGACCCCATTCTGCTTCTAAAACTGCATTCTTGAGGAGCAAAGGAGTCTCACTCACTCAGAAGATCCAAAGACAAGCATGGCATCCTGCCTTTAAGACTAGCCTGGGAACCTTGATACTTACCAAAATGAACAACTGAATATTGATTGCACTGAAAACACTATCAAGTGATGTCTGCACAGTAAAGTACAGGCAAAAAGTTTATCACTAATATTTGTCATTGTAATTTAAAAGCCATATAATTCTATTGTTCTGCTATCTAGTAAACTCTTGAGGTTTCTTCCTAAAATCATGTAGGCCCCCACAGTTCATATATAAGGGGATTAAACTACCCAGAGGCTGTCTCTTCTGTTGGTTTTGTATATGTGTGTGTTCCCCTGCTCACAGACACAAGTGTATAATTAATTGGCTTACTTTCATCTTCGTGTCAAAACAGTTACTTTAAAATTATTCTTGTCAAGCATGTGTTACTCAGCAACAATGCTTGCATGCCTCATCTCATTAATTTTTCAAAAGCTCCCACTTCTTTCTATTTAACAAAATAATCAAAACTTTAAAGGACAAACTCAACTTCATATCAGCAACAAACAATAGAGCCAGGACTTGAGTCCAGAAAGCTTTATAACAACTTATATTTTTCATTACACTGTAGAAGAGAATAAGATTCTGATATTTTCCTATAAGCAGGGACCAGTTTATTATTTTAATTAATTAATTAATTATACAAAAACCTAGAGACAAAATTTTCAATATGAATTAGGTATACAAATCTGAAAGAGTCGAAATGTGATCCTCATATACAAATAGTTAAAATGATTTAATCTAAGAAGCTGCAAGTTCAGACTAGAAAGGCAAGTACACAGACATCCTTCTTCCCAAATCAAAGGCACTTACGATACATTAGTGGCACTCAATGTCCAAAAAGTGACACACAGTTTTTTCCCTTTCACCCTAAGGAAATCAGAATCAAGTTCTTGGCAAATGTTGTATTATTTATTTATCTCCAGGATGTGATTTATCATTATCATCTGATAGGTTCAGTCTGAGAGTACTGAATTCTCAAACACAGGCAATAAAACTTGCAAGTACAGCCAACCACCAAAATGGGGGGAAAAAACCCTGCCTCATGCAGATATGTCAAGCATTGGCTGTATACATTATATACAAGTTTCTAGCCCCAAGTCTCATCTTCTGAGGAAGCACAACTCCATATAGAGTTGGTCTTAGCACAAATACATTTGAAAGAGATTTGATGGTGCAGTTTAGTCACGATTTTACAGAGAATACAATAAAATTGGCCTTAGAGAAATCTATTTGTATGTGGAGGAATTTATTCAAAATGGAAAGTTACTGTTAAGCATTAAAAAAATGGAAAAAATGTCAATTTTTTGCCAGGGGACATGGGATACCACAAACAACACACATTGTTTTTGTTCAGACTCCTGGGATACCAGTTTGAGAGTCTATCCTTAGGGAAATGCTCTGTCTATAGATTCTCAAGCATGAAATGTGTTGCTGAAATACTAGATTAAGAAAAGGCAAGATAAAGATAGCAGGATGCAGAAATGAGGGAGTGTATAAAAGAACACAAAGATGAAGGATTTAGTTCACAGAAAGACACCTGAGTCCTTTGCTCCTATTTTAAATTTCCTTTAACTGTTATACTCTAAATCCGGTGTCTTCATTCCCCCAAATATTATTGACTATAAGACACAAACAAAGCTGAAAGAGTTATGCCTCCTGTTAAAATGAATTTTTTCTCCTATTCCATCTGACTTCTCTAGCTTCTGTCTAGTCCAGCATTTGCTACTTTGCGCTTATTCTACTGCAATTAGATCAGTGTAAAGCTAAGGTCTATTGGTCAGAAATATCATATGGGTTTTTCTCTGTTTGTCCTAAAACATTACACTCTAGACTGTCAGATCAGTATTCACATGCTAAGATTTCAGTGTCAGAACTTCTGGTTAGAGACTAAACCCGCAGGTGCCAGGAGATGACAAAGAATTCATTCCGCATGCCCAGCATTCTAGGCCTTGGGGTCCAGAATGCCCTGTTTGTCCATTTTACATTATGCATCTTAACCTATATGCTTTCCTGCCAATGCTCTGCCTTTCTCTTTGGTCCAGTCATCATTTTCTATATCTTCTCTTGTAATCTATAAGCATTGGCCCCTCCCATTTTTGTACAATTCCCGAACTGCCCAGGCTAATGCTGCTCCTGACCTGTTACCACCATGAGACCATTTGTGCTGCTCAATGCATCATCAGGCAGCTCATTACCACTTTTTCCAAGTAAGTCAAAGCAAGTTCCTGATTCGCCAGGAAATTTGGATTATGGATGTTGGTTCAGATCTATTTTCCTATCCAACGGCCAGGAATAAACCAAACGTACCCAATCTTTGCTCATAGAAGTACCCAAGAAAATGCCCATGAGAGTTCAACAATGGGCAGCAGGTGTCTCTCATCCTTACCCTGTGTCACACATTCATTTCAGCAAGGCTATAAAATCCTGTCTTTACAAGGAGTTTTGTAGGTGGAAGAGGAAGCCCTTGATCCTGTGAAGGCTGAGTGCTCCAGTGTGGGGGAATTGGAGGGCGGGGATGTGGGAGTGAGTGGGCAGGTGGGGGCATATCTTCATAGAAGCAAAAGGAGGGGGGATGGAATAGGGAGTTTCTGGGTGTGGGGGGAATGGGAAAAGGGGATAACATCTGTAATGTAAATAAAACATCCATAAAAAATTAATTAAAAAAAGTACAAGGAGTTTTCCAAGATCTGAGTTACAGAACAAGCTTAGTTACATGGAAAACATTCAGAAGAGGCAATCACATAATGACTCAGGGAAACTGTAGACATTGAAAACTTTGTTGAATTTATCAATTTATTAAATTGATAGAATAAAGGTAGTGGATAAAAATCTAGTACAAAACACCTATAATTAACTTTCATTCTCTCCCTTTCTTCTCTCATCTCTCTTCTTCCCTCCCTCTTTCCCTCCTTTCTTTCTTCCATCCCTCCCTTCTTTATCTGTCTTTCTGTTGAATTTATAAGTTAACCTAAAGCAAAACAAGGTACTAGAAACTCTGGGTAGTAATGCATAGATGCTAGCCCCAGTGGGCCCAGGTGAGTGTAGAGAAAGAGTTACAGATCAATCTCAGTATTGGCGTTTGGGCCTTAGTGTCTGCAATATAGGACAGGAGGACTTGTGTTGGAAGAACAACTCCTGTGTAAAAGCCAGTATTCCTGAAAAGTCTTTCTTCACTCCTGAGAAGGAAGGCACTGCTAGGGTAGGAAGAACACAAGGACAGAATGCTCTGACCTTGGGATCATGGAAGTTGAAACCAAAGTGCAAGAATAATATTCATTCAAAAATCCTTCCAAAGCATTACTCCCCAAGCCTAATACCCACATGAATCCTAAAAGAATCTATCCACTGTGAGTTATGGCAGCAGACAGAACAAATAAGATGCCCAATCACCTTATTCTGTGAGTATGCAAAATGCATATGGTATAATTAAAGACATGCAAGAAAGGCAAAAGCTTTGAAATAATACTATAAAATAGGAAGATTAAAACAAAACCACACAGAATTTTTAGAAATTAAATAGAAATGAGATGAATGAAGAGGAAAAAGTACAGAACGAAGTAGAAAGGTATAAGATACATCAGAAAGCTGTTACAGTGAAAAGAAATGGAGTATCATTTGAGTGTTCATTGTGTGTGTGTTTTGCTAGGGGAGAGCATAAACAGACATCTTTTTACCCAGAGAGAGTATCAATGGCAGATAAAAGAAATTATTCTACTCTATTCTAATGTAGCGAGCTGGTGTCTTTATTGGTGTCATTTTCAAGCATAGGCAGCTAAATCAGTGAAAGCCCACTCAGGCATTGGTGAGGACTCATGGAACCTGTACCCTTAAAGCTCTCTATATGATCTATGTCAGCTAGCAGGACAGTATCCTCTCCCAAGAAATTGTTTTACTGCCTTTATAATCTTGAGGAGGGACCTTATGAACATTGTTAAGTCTCAAAAACTTTCTCAGCCTTGCAGTTTTTGTTTCGTTCTTGAGTCTTATGAGCCCTCCTCCTCCCTCCACAAGGGAACACTTTAATCACGACAAAATATCTATATGTCATTCATATTGAAAATGCAAAGTAAATTATAGTAGAAATTCATGCTTAGGAACCGAAGCACATCTAAGAAAGGGGGAAAATGTTATAATCAACTGAAAATAAAGAGTGTTTCACCTATTGAGAAGAGTTAATGCTGGAGGAGCTGGCAGCAGCAACAATACTATCAGGGAGTAAAAGAGAGTAGACTAGTGTTCACAGTTCTACCCATAGAAACCTGGTGCCAAGTAAAGTCACCATTCCTTAGTTATCACAATAGGCCAACTTCAAACAAGTATTAAAAAACCTTATGAGTTATGACTTCTGAAAAACCTGCTAAAGGATAAACTAAAGATTAAAACTATTTTGAGTTCCCATCTCACCCCACTCAGAATAGTATTATCAATGAATCAAATGACATCAGATGCTGGTATGGATTGGGGAAAGAGGAACTCTTATTCACTGTGGGTGCAAGGATAACTGTATAGGCAACATGGAAGTTAGTGTGGAGGTTACTCAAAAAGCTGTATGTCCAAGCTATATCTCTCTTGGGTTAATACCCAAAGGTCTGTATAGCCTCCTTGTTCATCACTGAAAAATTCCTAGAAAGTAGAAATAGTCTAGATTTCTATCAGCTGATGAATAGATAATTAAAATGTGGTACATATAAACAATGGAATTTTATCAAGATATAAAGAAAAGTAGAAATATAGAATTTTGCGGGAAAAATATGGAATTTAGAAAAAAAAATAGGTTGAAGTAACCCAGGCATAGAATGATAAACACCACATGTTGTCTCTCAGATCAGGATCTTTGCTTCATTATTTAGATTTGTGTGTTTAGCTTGTAGTACCTGTAGAAGCCAGGAAACCAGAAGAGGTACACTGGACAGAGAATGCCTTAATGACAGTAAACATGATATGAAAGGAGAATGTTGCCACGGAATGACTAATTTGGGAAGAAGGATATAAGTAGAGAGAGGGTTAACTGAAGTGAAGGGTGTATGAAATAGCCAAAGGAAACCTTCCATGTAAATAAAACATATAGGTATAAAGAAATGTGCTAGATACTCCCAGAGACAGAACCACCAACCAAAGAGGCATGGACTGTACCTAACCCCCCTGCACATATGTAGAAGATGTGCAGCTTGGTCTTCGTGTGGGTACCCCAACAACTGGAGTAGGGATCATCCCTGAATCTGTTGCCTGTCTTTCTGTAGATCCCATTCTCCTAACGGGGCCACCTTGTCTGACTTCAATGGGAGAGCATGTGCCTAGCCCTGCAGTGACTTGATGTGCTCAGAATGGGGTAGCAGTGTATGGGGGGGGTGATACCCAGAGGAAGCTCTCCCCCTTCTCAAAGGAAGAGGAATGGGGAGATGATCTGCATGAGGGTGTACTTGGAAGAGAGGGGGGACTGATATTGGGATCTAAAATGAATAAATAAATAAATAAAAATAAAACAACCTACCAAAGTTTTCAAATTTAAAAAGATGTGCAAGAACGTGAAATCATGGACCTCTGGTAATGCTACTCCAGTACCAGGTGTTTCTCAGAAACTATACACAAACAACACAAACAGACTCATCAGGTTGTACAGGTTGTATTTATATGTTTGTTGTGTGTGTGTTTGTGTGTGCTTAATGACAATGATCATAGAAGAAAAGGCTATCAATTTGAGAATGGGGATATGGAAAGAGTTGGAGAGAAGGGAGAGAGGGGAAAAGGGAATTATATTTTAATTAACAATGTATAAAAATAAAAAGTACACTTGAATCATATTCTCTGTCGTAAGATTTTGGCCACAGCAGCAACATTTTCCTTCCCCGGGGGGGGGGGGGAATGTCATTTGAAGCAAACATGAAAAAATTGTAGGTTTTGGTTTTGGTAGTAGGGTTGGGAATTTATTTTCTTGTGTTTAATATCTTTCCTAATTAAAAAAAAATATCCACTGATACAATTGACTTTTTAACCTAGTAATTTTGGCTGCATTTCCTGAGACTCTTGTTACAGAGCCTGGAAGAAATAGGACAATGATCCAATGTTTGTTAGTGCAATAGTGAGAACCAGTGGAGTCTCCTTGAGGTTTCCTTTTTCCTACTTCTCAATTAAGTTCCATCCCCCACCCATCCTGCTTATTCTGGAGAGATGTGAATGATACATCTGAGTTCCTGTATAGAATGACAACACAGCAAGAAAAAGAAGGAACCATTTCTCCTATCCTGGGTTTTCAGATCATCTTGATGACAACTTCAAGGTGAGCCACAGAGGGGTTAATTTATCTCTCTAGCTTCTGTCTCACCAGCCAAGCTCACCATTCTCCCATTAGAGAAAAAAAATAGAAAAAAAAACTTCAAAAAGTAGAGTTTCCAGCAATAAATTATCCCTTGCTTTAAGACTTGGTTCCTGTTGGGTTTGGGGAATAAATCTAAAATAGAAGTGTGCTGGGAGAATAAAGGTGATGACAGGTGACTTATTCCCTAGCATCCTTGTAGAATACTATAAATCTTATTTTTTATCACAAAAAGGAGAACACTTAAAAAGGAAATGATATTCTCTTTACATTTTCTGTATAGGCAGCAAGATAAAGATCCCCCTTCATCCATTACAATTCAACAAGAAGTAGAACCCATAATTCGTACACTGTGTTGTCAGTATCTGACTGGTGTTGGCCATTATATTACATAACAATGTTAAAGACAATATGTGCACATTACAGAGATGAGTTACTTGTTTAGGCTTCTAGAATTTTAGCGCAATTAATTCTATATGAGCTTTGACCTTCTCTCCTATTTCACCAGATTCTGTAATGCAAGCAAGCTGTTTCACAAATGTCAAACAGGGAATAAACTGCCAGGTAATACTATCCTGCCCCTAAATGCCCACCAGATAAAACACACAGATCAGAATAGCTTTAAATTCAAAAAGTCACTATGATTCATAGGCTGAGTATAACAACGTTTCTAAGTAGGTGAGGTCCTAATCCCAGTACTCATAAGGCTAAAGCAGAAGGATAGCTGTGAAGTCAAGACAGTGCGGACTAAAAAGGGCGATTCTGTCTCCAAAACAACAACAACAACAGTAAAGGAAAAAGCCAGCATAGTTACTGAAAGTCTGTGTTTGCTGTGATATGTAGTAGTGTAGCCTGAGTGCCTCCTTTCACAGATAATAAATAGATCAACACACATAACCCTCAATCAACCCAAAAGATGTACAACATAAAAGACGCTATAGCTACCCTTTGGAATGGTGAGATTATTTACACAGCTATCCAGATTGGATGCTAAGGAACTTTTCAACTCTTTACAGTTCATATTTAAGGTCTTTATTTGTGGCAAAGTAATCCCTTAGGTGATGTATCTCAAGAAGACTGAACAGTAATATAGTTAACAAACCAACATTTTACTGTCGAATAACTTGGGGGATAGATTTTTGGACATAGAACTGCCTATTTTCCCAGATGTCCTCGTCTTCGCCTACTCCACAGCAAATATTCCATATAAGAAAGATCTATGGGGAAGGATGCTGGAAACTAGCAGAACAGATGCAGGGGAAATAGTGGAGCAACTCGCAGAGATGTGTGATGGAAGCAGTATCCCATAACATAAGCTTTCTAACATTACAGAGAAAAATGCATAGAAGTGGTCAATTCTATTTTTTTCCATCCACGGACTCCAGAGGCAAAAAAGCATGAACTACTACCATCGGTAAACTGCCTGCCTTATTTGATTTTTGGAAAAGGATATTGATTTTTAAAGGAGAACTTAATTAAAGTGCTGCATTGACTTTCATAGCTAATATAGGGTCATTGAAAAATAAAAGAAACAGAATAAAAATGCACTTTGTCCTAAAGACATAGTCTCAAAACCTTATTTATGGTTTCTGATTTAATAAGCATTCTTTTAAAATTATTGATTCTCTTTGTGATATCAATGTTTGACCCAATCGTAAGATTAAGTAATTTCACAAAAGAGTACATATTCTCAGCACAACATTTGCTATTACAGCATGTTCATAGCTTTAAAAATACACTTACCTCAACAAATATAAAACATGGAATGATGGAGTAGCTGCGCTGAGTGTTGTTTTCCACAGCCATCTCTCAAACCATGTGGTGAGACTGCACTGTCAGAAATTGTCCAGGCTGAAACAGAAATAGATTGCAAGATGTAAGAACTGCGTGTTGAGAAGTCCCTTTAGATGTGGAGACTGAGTACAACCAAGGCATTGATCTACAACACAGCTGAGCTAGAATCAAGTCTATACCAGCTAAGAATAGTCTTAGAGGAAAATTGACCAGATAAAGAATGTCTCATGCACACAGCTATAGCAAACAAGATTATAACTCTGGGCACTCCACTGTGTCTTAACCCAGTGGACTGCTGTCATGCCACAAAACACAGCTTCTGGTATAAAATATTTCTTATTGTCATCCTGCCAGGAATTCTCCTCCCTGTGCCTAATTCTGGTTTACAACCTTGTTTGGTCTGCTTCTTTGCCTCTGGCCTTTTCTCTCCCCTTGGGGCCAAGATCATCTATAGACACTAATCTTCCCCATTCTTTCATGTATTGTAATTATTTGCCCTTGCTTGTGACTACACAGCAAACAACTACCTTTGGTTAATATATCACTGACTTATCTTTCTGTATGCCCCCTGACCTGTGAATATGACCCTAGGATGAAACATTAAAGCAATAATCTATTCTCCACACCTACAAGAATAAAGGAGCTAGACTATAGCAAATTATTCTTGCATATTTTATTAGGTCATCCCTGTCCTGCTCCCAACTGAAAATATTCTTCTAGTAGGCGAAAACTTAATTTAGATTTTTCTTATAGAAGGAATGAAGCTGAGGTTTTAGAATTTTTGATACTTTATAGATAAAGAGAAACTTTCCAAGACATGTTTTATTCTCTGTCCCAAACATTGCTACATGAAGATCACAGATGCTTTTACTGTCTACGTGTTGCTTTTCACTGACTCTGTCTCTGTGTCATTACAACTACCGATTCTTGGGTATTTTGGTATGGAGAGTTACACAGGAACTTCAGGGCTACTTGAATAGCCAACTGCACCTGTTAATGTCTTTATTTAGCTAATTTCTCTTCATTAAGGTCTCACATACCTGACATGTTTGCAAAGTAAAGCTTTAAATTAGATTTTCTTCAGTTTAAGATGCCACACTCTCAAGTGTTAATTATTCTCAGATCAAATACAATTTATATCCTTTGTAATCTGTATTCATCACAATATGAAATTTTTTGCCTCAGACACATTTAAAAAATTTAAATGGACATTATATGCTATGAATTAATATCAATAATATATCTATTATTTTATCATTTAACTTTTGAATTCAGGACTAACTAATATTGCCTTTATTAAGAAAGGGACATGCATATACATTTTACACACTGGATTAATAGTCAGGTCTTATTTTGTTCAATTTTACTTTCTTCAAATATCTTAAAATTCACTCATCATTCTTTATGATTCAGATATAATATCCTTTTAGCATCAATAAAGTACAATGCCATAAATAGAAAAAAATAAAAACTGATCATGTCCAATAATATGGATTATCAGGGAAAACAAAGGCACGAAGTACATAGTATTTTAAGTTATTTTTATATAGACTTAATAAATAGGAACAAAATGGAAAAAACGAGACATTATTCCAATGTAATTATGCCCCTTTACATTTGCAACATGAATATATCAGTATCCTCATTTCCACACATCCTCAATATAACATTTTTATGATCTACCTTTTTAATTATAGTGATTCCAGTATCTATAAAACAATATCTAACTGTGGTCTTAAATGAGCATTTTTCTGTTAACAAAAGAACTGATCATTTTTCTATGTGTGTACCAGGCATTGTTGCATTTCCTTTTGTGAAATGTCTATTTAAAACTTGCAACTTTTGTGATGGGTTCTTCATTGTATTATTTTTAGGTTGTCTTTTTTGTATATTCTGAGTACTTGTCATTTATCAAATATATGTTTCATAATTATTTTCTTCCAGATTTGTGCTTGCCTTTCAGCTTCTAATGATATATTTTATATGCACATTTTCCTAATACAGTAACAATTTTAATTAGAGACTTTAATTTCAAAGACCATTAAATACAAAAATTTATTACCCTATTATACTTGTCCAGATTTTCAACTGCAACTTAAAAATGTACAAACATATAAATCAATGTTGAGATAAAATCAGTGCTAGGAATTCTTAGAAAAGACTACCAATGTAGACAATGTACAATAAACAAATGAGCTATAGAAGAAATGTATATCACCAATGAACAGATGAAAATATTCAAAAATTTATTTATTAATTCAGGCTATGGAAATGAAAACAAACAACATGGAAATGCTTCACATCTCTGAGAGTAGAAAGAGGTGCAAGTTGGATAGCCCCAAATTTTGAGCCCAATGGAGCAGTGGACACTGTTCACATAGCTGGTAGGAATGATTTTTGAAGAGCGAATCATGCTCAATTCTTCCCCGAAGAACAAAACCCTCAGAAAAGCTTCCCCATCTTAAACCCTGTTGCATTTCCATTATACAACCAACGAGCAATCAGAAAAACAAGTGAGAAAAGAATCCACTCGCAAAAAAACATCTTTAGATTTTGGAATAAGTGCAACTAAGTAGGCAGACTATCTCCATGCTAAACATGACAGAACACTCATGAAAGAATTGAAGAAGACACTCACAAAGGAAAAGATGTCCCATGTTAATGGATTAAAGACTGAAATTTAAATTAAAGAAAGTTCAACATTCTCAGGTTGGGGGGTGGCGAAGCACTCCAGCAAAGCTTCTAGAGCTATGAATTCATTTACCTTATTTGTGAAATTTTAAGAACAATACTAGACTCAATATAGAAAATATTGAAGGAGGAGACATGGATACTGTCATCAAACTCCATTCATGTACTTCCTGTTCATTGTGTACAAACTCTCAAGACTAGAAAACCTCAAGGCTACAAACTCAGGACTGGATATTTCCATATCAAATGCAAACATAATATAAAAGGAGGAGAATTCATATTGACAAGCAGTGTCCTTTGCTGTTAATTATCTCAGATGAAGCACTTCATCTCCAGGTAAGTATTACTATATTATGAATCATATTTCAGTGGAATCTCAATTCAACGTTCTCTGATGAGTTTTGCCTGAAATTTTCATATCGTTTCCACTTGTTCATGGGAGGAATGCCAATTTGTTGTGAGCTCAAGGCACAGATCATCAAGTAACCATGTTAGTGATACAAAAAGTGGATAAAGACATTCTTGGGGAGGAGAAGATGGGAATAAATATCTTTGTTTATAATCTGTTTGAAATTAACTCATCTGACTAGTCTGGGAAGCTCCTGGGAACATATATGGCATTGGAAATGAGTGTCCATAACTTTTGTGTGAGTTAAATTATTCTTAGAATCTAGCACTACTAATTTTAGAGAAATATGAGCTTGTTTTCTGTATAGATAGAATGTATATTTTGCTACTTTTGCCAAGAAGTCCATGGTATCTCTTTTCAAAATGGCAACAAGAAGGCTACCAAAAGTATTTCTGAGCAGGCCCAATACTCTCTACTTTGAACCCACATTGATTTAAAAACTTATCTCTCTATCATTGTTGACTCTATAGTCTACATAGTTGTAGGAGGAGGGTTTCCTGATCATTTCTAGGTGCTTAGCCTTATGTATGGCCTCAGCACATAAGATGCCAAAGACAGCAGGCATCCTCTCATCCAGGGTGTAATGACCAAAACTATTCCTGTATATTGTCAAATATCTGCTTCAAGTAGGGACACTGATTTCAGTGATAGCAGCAGAATCTATGGCCCACACCATGTCAACAGCATTTTCCGATGTATTACAATATTTAGCCTAGTGTTCTAAAAGCTTCTCAAATTTAGGTTAAAATTAAAGTGAGGAACTAACAACAGAATAGATGCAAATAGTCAAGGAAGAAGCAAGACAAAAAACACAAATAGTCAAAGAACAAGCGAGACAATAAACAAAATTCCTCAGCCTAGAATTGACCTTAATACTTTCATGTAATTAAAATGGTATAAAAGCATAAAGGAGAAGGGGAGATGGGATAGGGGGTTTCTAGGGAGTGGAAATGGAGAAAGGAGATGACATCTGAAATATAAATAAATAAAATATTCAATAAAAATGTAAGAAAATAAAAAACTAAAACTATTATATTAAAAGATTAAAGTGAGATCATGGCTAGCATTAAAAGTGGGGAGAGAAACTAGAGCTCGTTTCTCTGTGACATCAAATAGAGGGGTAGGGAGCAACCCTCATGGAGAACTACTACTTTAGGATTGAAAACACAGGCACATGGCCATGGAGCTGCTATGTCTGACTGGGATAAAGTGTTCAACTTAGGCCACAGGAATGAACTGGATTTGCCTAGTACCTAACAAAAGGGAAAATGGAATTTGACAAGGTGTTTTACTTGTATATAGGGAAATAAAGAGATTCCAGAGTTCAAATGCCATATCAAGATGAGCACGAAGCTGCTATACTTTAAGTTATAAGCATCCTGAGTTTAAAGAGAAAGCAAAGGGACTCTATCTTTAGGTACTTCAAGTTAAACTAGTGTTTCTTAAAGGGTCCATGAAAAAAACATTAAAGGCAGCAAAAATACTCCAAACCCATTTGAAAGTATGTAATGAGATGTCCAAAATATAAAATTTTAGCAACTTCACTAAGTTTAGTGTTTGTTAAAATTTAATTTGCATGAAAATGAACTGTAGGTAAGATTTTAATGCTAAAAATTCCCTTTCAAATAAGCTATGAATAAATGTAAATTAAACTGCTGACTTTTATAAATTATTTCAAAAAAAAATTTTTGTTCATTTTACTTTGCTCCCAAATAACCATTCATTTTTTTACATATTGGTTCCACTTAATTGGCTTACAGTCAGTGGAAAGAGGCTCAAAAAGTGACCACAGAAAACAGTGTTATGAACTTTCAAATATCCCTGGAGGATTTTGCTATCATCAATGTCAAAGAATCTAGAACTTGATTTCTTGTACAAACAATCAGAAGACAACAAAACAAAACCCAAACAGAACAGACTATCCTTCGCTTTGAGAGTTTTCTTCCCTTTCCATACCAGTTGCTCTTTCATACTTCCCTAGGCTTTAGACGAACTACAAATTAAACACATACATCAAAAGATTTAATGCTAAGATCCACAGGAGTGAGAACATGTACCATTTGTCTTTTTCCATCTGGGTTAACCTCACTCAGTATATTTCCCAGATCTAATCATTTACCTGCAACTTTCATAATTCCATGTTACTTTACTGATGAATAAGATTCCATTGTATAAAGGTACCACATTTTCATTATTTGTCTTTCAGGTGCACTTTTAGGCTGTATGAAATTCTCAATTAACAAAAATATAAAAACACAAGTGACAATAAACGGGGTGATGGCTTTGAAGACGTTAATTTGACAGGAGATAAAGATTAGCAAAGATCCTGAGAGGATGGAGCAAACAGAGGTGAGTCCTGGCTTACTGCCTGGGAAGTCAAGAGACCTCTGTGTGGTGAGAGAATGCAGACAAGTTGCTGGTGTTCTTCCAGATGTGGGTGGGGCTAGCATGTGGGGAGGCTGCAGTATATTGGCTTCTGCAGGTTGGGCTTCAGAGAGAATGGTATGTACAGAACATGTGACTTCAGACTTCAGCAGAATACTGACATGCAGGTGTAGAAGAGGAAGCTACTCAAGACCCAGGGAAATCATTTACAAAGGTTAAGCACAAATAACTCTTAGAGCTCACACACAGCCAAACCTTCTCACCAAAATAATTAGAAAGACCTCCCAGCTCTCCAGATGTCTGCCACAGTGCACGGTTTTCAGGTGAATTAGCTCTAGTATGAAACATTTCTCATCCAGAAGCCACAAATGGTTGTGGGTAGTAATTCTTGCACTATGCAATTTTTTAATTCTCTCATTTTTGTAACTCACAGTTCTAAATCTTTTCAGGTACTCCTTTGATCTATCATATCATGGCTAATATTGTGGGCCACCGGGTTGTTTGTCCTTGTCATATCTCCTTGTCAAAACAAGAGCATGTTTTGACAAGTGTGTGTTGTTAAGACCAGAACCCATGGCCCAGGTCTTAACAACAGCATCTTCTGATGTATTCTGCAACACACCACTTAGCCTGGTGCTTCAAGAAGCTTCCAAAAGTTAGGTTAGTTTAAGAATGAAGTGAGAACGTAGTTAGCATTAAATGGGGAGAAACCAGAGCTTATTTCCATATGATGTCTAATACTAATTGCAGGGGAGTAGGCTTAAGTTAAAAGGAGAAAATGAAAAGGTAAGAAAAAAATGACTTATGAGAGGAACGTTTCATTTTATCTTTCAGTTCCTGTGGTGAACCCTAATCCCCAGATGCAGTTCATCTTGAACACATGTTAAAGATGCATTAACTGCCTGGGTGGTATGAGCTGCCTCTCTCTATTCTGGATCACATCTATTCAGTCCATGGTCTCCAATCAAGATCACAGTTTGCATTTAGTTTCCTAGTGATGGAAAAATCCAGTAGTGTTTTTTAAAGCAACAAAGCCATTAAGAGCCAGGAACAAATGAAACAAAATTGTAGGTGGATGTAAAATAGATTTTATCAATTAGTCATATGAGATTGAGGAACGCGCTACTTAGGCTTTTAAGAGAAGCACTTTGTTGAGTTTTAGAGATTTTTTTTCAAAGCTTGTCAGTGTGCTAGCCACACACAATGGGAGGTGGCAAGGGCACTCTTTTCTCCAGTCTCTCTCTTCCTGATTCTCAGAGCTAGACACATGGCCCACCCCTTGAACTAGCTCAAGACAAGGCAGAAAGAAACAAAAGGAGTGAAAAATTCATAATTTAGAGAAAGCAGATTGGGTCATCTCTTTAAAAAAGTAACTAGATTCAAAGTCTTGTGAGGCTTCCGGGGTCCTCATGAACTCTGATGAGTTTTCGGACCAAGTAATAATAATTCTAGGATCCTTCAGGGGACCATTGCTCACTGGCCGCTAGCTCAGCGGGACTAGGTTTCAGTCGTGTCTCTATTGCTTAAATATGAACCATTTCAAGTACCGCAGGCTCTCCCAAACTGGGTTTCCCCCTAATGAGAAGTTCTCAGCTGCTCTATTTCCCTAGATTAACCCTTTGAACTTACAGTATGTCAGGTTTGTCTTTTCGTCCTGTGTCCCAAGAGATAGCAGATAGCTTGCAAGGTGACCACTGTGCCGTGCCAACAGAGTATTTATTAATATTAATCGGCATCTAGGGTCCACACAGCTAGGGTCCTCCCAACCGAGTGGGCTTTGAGAGACAGAAGACTGAGCATGACAGTGTGATAGCCACACATGATGGGAGGTGGCAATGGCACAGTCCCAGCTTGCTGTAACTCTTTCAGACTGCCCCACATTAGCAGTCCCATTTCGCAGCACTCCTCTCCCTGTGACCACCCAGTCTCTCTGCATTCTAGCCACTCCTTCTTGGCAGTATGCCAACCGCTTTCTCCCCTACAGGCCCTCTCACAATATGTTCCCACTGTAGAGCACAGTCTCTTCCTCTATATTTGCCTAAGAAATGTCTGCTCATTTTGCCTATTTTATAGACAAAGGAAATCCCAACAGGAAAAGTTTGTTTCCCTCCTAGACTTGTTCGGATATATCTCACAGTTTTACCATCCTGTCGTCCTTTCTTATTGCAAACGTTTAATCTGCTTCTTTTACAAGTTGTCTGTTTTGCTCCATGTGGCCAGGACTGTGTTTATCTTGCTCACTCCTTATAGCCTCAGCAATTTATACAATATCCGGCACATAGCATACAGTAGGTGTTGACACACAGGTCCCTCAGCTATCCAGCCCTATTGTATTATCTGTATTCTATACTTGCCCTGAGATGCCCTTGAGTTTCTGAGTCAGTCTTAGGTTTTGGGCCAATCTTCTGTTAGTCCTACATGAACTCAACTATGTGATGCTGATCTAGGTCTTGGGTCTATCATTTCTGCCTGTTCCGTATTGTTAAGATTCATTATACCATGCAATTAAAGAGAACAGAGAAATAATGTGTTTGGTGTCCTCAAAAAAAAAACCAAGAGTTAAGAATACATCTTTTTAAAGTGTAAAATTGATAGGAAGAATTATTCCATGATATTCTACTTGGTCCTTTTGATTATGCAAAAAGATTATTGCATTAAAAGGTCTATGCCTTGATTAAATGCCTTAAAAAGAATATTGTTTTAGAAGTCTGAGACTATGTCTGTTAGTCTTTCAAAACAACAATGAACCCGAATATGATGCCAATTACAAGACTCAGCATATGAACCACAGCAGCTAGAAAGAAAGCATACAGAAATGCTCTGGTGACTAAGAAGAGAACCCAGGCCCACCTTCTGTTTTACCACCACAACTGCTAAGTAGAGAAACAAGCCTGAGACAGAAGGGTACTGCTTCTAATTTCCTTTTCAAATTACTGATTTTGTTTATCTGTAACTTTCCATTAGGAAAAACAATAGCTGCAGAACATGGAAACACACAGAGTGGTTTTCTTAATTATAAAGTGGTGAGTTCACATTTCCTTCAATCAAACTAGATGCTGGGAGGAAATGAAGTTTTGATGCTATGTTAAAAGGAAATCCTGAAGCACTAGAGGCAGGGATGTAGGAAACACACACACACACACACACACACACACACACACACACACACACACACACCATCCCTCCCTTCCACACTCCTGGAACAGCTGAGACATTGAGAAAGTCACAGGAGAAGTAGTGCTTAGCAAACTATGGAGAGAAAAGAAACAGTTAATATATTGTCACTGGTCTTAACTGAAAGCAGTGAATGTGATTCTAACATATGCTTACGTTATTTCTGTCCCTTTACCTCTCTTTCTCTGGTTATAAAATTTGAAATATGAAAATCTCATTGTAGTTCTCAATCACAAGATTTATAATTAAAATTATACTAATTTACTTTAGAGTAAAGGTATTATTACATTGTGGTTTCTAGCATATTTCCCATGAAACTGTCCACTGGTAAGGATACACATGTACTTGTATTATGTTAAAGTCTAAAATAGACCATGCTATGCTAAGCCAATGAGGTAACCCCCCCCCCCGCCCTCTATTTAAACCTAACCTTCTTATAAGGACCCTGAAGATGCATTAGGAAATCACTGGACATTTTATTTGTTGTTCTTCCAAATATAGAAGAAACAAAAAAATAACAACAACAGTAACAACAAACCCCTGTTCTTCTTTTTAAGTGGCCAAGCTTGCCTTAGTAAAGCAGCCAGAGACCAGGACCTGGCCCTAAAATCTCCCCCAACAATGTCTAGCACCACTCTGGTTTCCAAAGATTCAAGATACAGGAACCATTAAATATTTAGAAGGAAAAGAATCATAAAAACAGAGTGAGAATTTTCTGGAAATATAAGAACTGTACCCAAAGACTAACATCTAAAGATACTGTGCAGAGTCCTTTGGATACTGAGGCTCCAGAATGTTAGAAAACCCTTTGCCGTCACGCCTGCAGGGATATATTACAAACTATTGTGAGTGGTGGGAAGGCTGTGATACTAATTCTGTCAAGCAAGGCTGCATTTTCCAATTTAAAGCTGAGCTGCCCTGGAGCCAAAGTATTTGGTTTTTAGAAGGGGAAACAGGAAGTAAAAGTTTGTGTATATCTATGTCTCAGGAGGGTGAGTCCATGAGATGTTGCATTCCATGAACAGAGACACTAAATCTACTCAGTTTACCCCATGGAATGGAATGTGTTTGTGAGATACTCTGCCACCCCTAGAAAGTCACTATCAGAAGTCCCTGAGCCCTCATAACAGGGTAATTCATCAGCCCTGTTAGAACCTGTGGAGATCGCATGAGGACCAGGAAAAGGAGGCTAGAGAAATTCCTTTCATCACAGGAGATTTGGGAGGATTCACACAAAACTCTGGGGTGACACATGATTTCTCCACATTGGTACACAATCAGAGTGTGCTCTGTGATTAAAGCAGGCTGAGAATTTTGAATGAACATAATAAATGGTAATTTTGTTCATTAATCTTCTTGACAAATATTGAGCACCTGGCATTCCATGCCAGGATTACATGAGTATAGACTTACAGGTTTCAGTTTTGTATTTAACATTTTTATATTTGTTGGGTTAATTTTATCTGGTATAGAGATATGCCGAGCATTCTTTTTAACATTGCGAACTGTTATCCTTACCCAGCATTCTGGGCCTTCTGTCCCCTACATCACTCCCCTTCACTTTATCTATGCTACTCACCAATTGACAAATTATAGAGTTTATTGGGAATACTTATTGTCTTTGTCACTGCACATTTTGCTCAGCCATTGTAGTCACCCCAAATATTCCTTGGAATGATGATACTGAACTCATAGTTACAAATGAGATTCAAACACTGTCTCTTTGAGACTTGTTATGGGTATAACTTAGTCTAAGGGGCCAAGAAAGTCTCATTTGAAGAAATGATCTTCAGATGCATAGGAATTAGGGGCAGGGAATGGAATGGATCCTTTGTCTGGGGTTCCTGAAAGGAAAGAATATAGGACAGTGTGGCGGTAACACAGGAAGCAGAGGTAAACAGCACATAAGAACAGGCTAGAGTGAGAGACACCTTGTCCAGATGATATGGAGTTAACACCATGCTCCAAAGCTTGAAATCCCTTCTAAGAATGGTAGTAATTTATGGGAAATTTTTGAGGAAGTAAACCCCACAAGCCGATTTGCTTTGGGACATTGTACAGGTGGCAGAGAGTGGGCTTAAGAGAGGAGGATAGGAATGAGTGTGCTGGGTGGTCAGTCGAGGTTTCCTGCAATCATCTATACAGCAGGAGATGGTGCTTTAGAGTATGGATAAAGTAATTTGAATGAATTTTAAAAATAAATGGCCAAGGAGTTTTGACTTGGTGATTTATTTAAGAGAACACTGGGTGTGCTAGATAGTTTTATGCCCACTTAATACAACCAGGAGTTATGTGAGAGGAGGGAACCTCAGTTGAGAAAATGCCTCCATAAGATCAGGCTGCAGGCAAGCCTATATAGCATCTTCTTAATTAGTGATTAATAGGAGAGGGTCTAGCTCATTGTGGGTGGTTCTACTCCTAGATTGCTGATTCTGAATTCTGTCAGAAAGCAAACTGAGCAATCTATGATGAACAAGCTAGTAAGCAGCACTCTTCCATGGCTTCTGCATTAGGTCCTGGCTCCAGGTTCCTGCCTTGTTTGAGTTCCTGTCCTGACTTCCTTTGTTGGTGAACTGTAATGTGGAAGCAGAAGCTGAATATACTCTTTCTTACTCAAGTTGCTTTGAACATGATCCCAGCAACAGTAACTCTACCTAAAACACTTTGGTACCAAGATAGTGGGAGGTATTACTGTAAGAGACTTGACCATGTTGTTTTAGGGAGGATTGTGGAGGACTTTAGAACTTTGGGTTACAAAAGCTATTCAGTGTTGAGACATCAGTGGATGCTCTGTATAGGATCTGGGAAGATAACAATGTTGAGGACAATGTAGATGATGGGTGCCTGGCTTGTGACATTTCAGAGGAAAGTTTAAAGACTTCATTGGGGCTATTTGTTACTTTGAATTAAGATTCTGTGGTTCTGGTAGCTGGGGCTGAAGATTCAGCTGATTAACAAGATACCAGAAATACTGAAGTGAAACCTTTGCTTTGTTTGGATACTTATTGCTGGTTGACCGGAGCTGGAAAATTAACAGTGATTAAGAACAGACCAGCATTGTTGAGGCAAAATCTTCTGGGAAGTGTTCCCTGAGAGTCTGCACACAGAAGCTGTATTCCAGACATGACCAAGGTTGTACCTTGTGCTGGGAGCTGAATGTGGTGGTGTTGGTTTTAAATGCATGAGAGGGTCATGGAGAGCAGCTGAGGCTCCTCTCTCTCTCTCTCTCTCTCTCTCTCTCTCTCTCTCTCTCTCTCTCTCTCTGTGTGTGTGTGTGTGTGTGTGTCTGTGTGTCTGTGTGTCTGTGTCTGTGTGTGTGTGTATAGAGGGTGCATATATTTGGGAAAGTATGTATACATGGCTGTGCTTGCATGTAGAAGTCATAGGTTAATCTTGGGTGTTGCTCTCCAGGTGCTGTCCACCTCAGTCTTTGAGGCAGGGTCTTCCAGTGGGTTGTAACTCACTGAGTAAGCTAAATCTGCACATCCTGTGGATATGCCTGTTTCCCTCACCCCAGTACAAGGATTACAAAGGGATGCCACCTTGTCTAGCTTTTTCTGTAAGAGTTTTTCAAGATTAAACTCAGAACCTCATTCTTGCCAAGGAAGCACTTTGTCAACTGAGCTATCTCCCCAGATTCCAGAATGCTCACTTTTGAAAGAAGGAAGAGAAGAGGGAGGAAGAGGAGAAAGAAGAGGAGAAAGTAGTGAGCTTATGCTTGACAATGAGATGGCTCAGATGGTAATGACTTATTCTAATAAACCCTATGACCTAGGTTCATCCCCAGACCAAAGCAACAAAGGGGAAAACAAATTCTCAAAGCTTCTTTTATAAGTATCGCTTATGCACACACACACACACACACACACACACACATTTACACACACTCAAAATAAATAAGATATAATAAAAATACTGTGCTTAAGGAAAATCACACACTTCAGTCAGGGGAGCAGGTAGGCTAATTGCTCCCTTCTCCCCTTCAAATCCACTCTCCTATCCTTACCCCCAGCTCTGTAGCAGACCACATGCTGTAGCCTCCACTCCCTGCCCCCATCTCCAGTGTATTATGCAGATCTTTCCTTTTCACCTTCCTTTCCAACTCATCACTAACAGCCACTCCCTGGAAATTCATCAGCCAAGCCTGCCCGAGAAGCAAGTCTGCTAGTAAATAAGGTAAGCAAGCTTCAGAACTTCACTATGTCTCCTCTCTACAAATCTATTTCTCCAGTCTCACCCCTAGCCCTGCAACAGACTATCTGTTGTGGCCTCTCCTCACTCTCTGCCTCCATTCCCCCGGGACTAAGTAGATCCTGAGGGAACATTCTACTTTCCTTCCTCCTGTGAACCCTTCAGAACGCCCTAATCAGTCCATCTGTATTCCTACACGTAGGCTCCTAATCCTTAAAAACACATTTACTCAGAAACCCAGTGGCCACACCTGGCAGGATCCCAGAAAATTTTCCTACAAGGCAACTCACAGCCACCACACTCTCCTAAGAACCATGGAGGGAAACAAAACACGAAACAAACCACGAAACAAACCCACTCAACAAAGACAGGACCAGATACCAACCGATCAAATTACAGTCATCCCCAAACCGGAAGCCTATATATCAGAAAACCAAACAACACAACCTCCCTAAAACTCAAAACCAAACCAAACCAAAAACCAAAAACAAAATCAGTCAAAACACAAAAACCAAAAACAACCAACCAAAACAAAAAAACAAAAACAAAAAAAAACAAAAAACAAAACAAAAAAACCCCAAACAAACAAACAAACAAACGAACCAATGTCCCCTCTAGAGCCCAGCAATCCTACCAAATAGGACCTGAGTATTGCAACATAGCTGAAGCATGAGAAAAGGACCTTAAGATAGCCTTTATGAGTATGATAGAGGGTCATTAAAGAAGAAATGAATAAACTTCTTAAAGAAATTCATGAAAACATAAACAGTGAAAGGATATTAATAAAACAGTTTAAAATCTGGACATAGAAATGAAATCAAAAAGGAAAATGCAAGCTGAGGGAAATCTGAAAATCAAAAACTCTAGGAACTTTAGCAGAAATCTAAGAGGTAAGGCTCACTAACAGAATGTAAGAGATGGAAGAGAGAATCTCAGACATTGAAGACAAAATAAAAGAAACTGATACTCCAGTATCAATAACAAAATAAGTGTTAAATTTCTTACAAATCTTGCCCCAAACATTTAGGAAATCTTGGATACTATGTAAAGACCAAATCTATGAATAATAGAATAGGGGAAGGAGAAGAAACTCAGGTGTCTTCGTTAGGGTTCTATTGCTGTGAAGAGACACCATGGGTCTGTGTTACACTTCAGAGGTTTAGTCCATTATTGTCTTGGCAGTAAGTATGGTGGCATCCAGTCAGACACAGAGGCATAGCTGAGAGTTCTACATCTATCCACAGGCAGAAGGAAGGGACAGTGACACATTGACTAGGCTTGGGCATCTGGGACCTCAAAGTCTACCCCTTAGTGACACACTTTTCCAAAAAGGCCACACCTGCTCCAACAAAGCAATACCTTCTAATAATGCCATTCCCTATGGGCCAAGCATTCAAACACGTGAGTCTATGGAGACTATTCCTATTCAAACCACCACACCAGGTAAAGGCACAAAAGTTGCTTTCAATAAGATCATAGAAGAACATTGCCCAGACCTAAAGAAGGAGATACCTATAAAAATAGAACAAGCATACAGAACACAAAGAAGATTGGACCAGAAATAAAGTTCCCTTGACACACAATAATCAAAATACTAAATGTACAGAACAAAGAAAGAAATATTAAAACAAGAAAAGACTATTAAAGGCTTCAAGGAAATAAGATCAAATAATATATGAATAGAAAACCAACCAACTAATCAAACAAACAAACAATATAAAGGATCAATGAAACAGCTGGTTTGAGAAAAATCAATAAGATTGACAAACACTATGAATAAAGAAAATGAAAATTAAGAAAATCCAAGATGAAAAGGGAGCATAAAAATAGACACAGAGGAAATCCAGAGAATCATAACGGAAGTCTAAAATCTAGAAATCATAAAGAAAATTTAAAAGAAATGGCTAATTTTTCTCTATACATACCACCTAACAAAGTTAAATCAACATCAGATAAGCAAATAAAACAGACATATAACTTCTATTGAAATAAAAGCAGTAACTAAAACATTTTCCAACCAAAAACAAACAAACAAACAAACAAAACAAACAGGAAAAAAAAAACACTAGGCCAGAAGGTTTTAGTGCAGAATTCTACCAGGCTTTCAAAGAAGAGTTAATGACAATTCTTCTCAAATTATTTCACAAAATAGAAACAGAAGAGACATTGTCCAAATCATTTTCTAAAGCCACAGTTACTCTGATAGACAAAACTGCACAAAGACACAACAACAACAACAAAAGAATCTAATTGCAGACCATTCTCTCTTATAAAAGTAAATGCCAAAATGCTCAATAGTATAATTGCAAACCAAATCCAAGAACACATAGAAAAGACCATCCGTTATGATCAAGTAGGCTTCATTCCAGAGATGCAGGAATGGTTAAATTGATAAGTATAAAGAAAAAAAAAGAAAAGAAAATGAAAATGAGAAAATGAAATAAAAAAAATATATAAAGAAAATGAAAGACCCAAACCACATGATCACTTCATTGGATGTATAAAAGGCCTTAGACAAAATCCAAATAAAATTACTGAAGAGATTAGGGATACAAGGGATATACCTCAACATAAGGCAGTTTACAGTGAGTCTATAGACAATATCAACTTAAATGGAAAGAAACTCAAAGCAATTCCACTACAATTAGGAATAAAACAAGGTTCTCCACTCTTTCCAAACCTTTTAAATATAGTACTTGAAGTCTTAGCTAAACTAATAAGACAACTGAAGGAGATCAAGGGGATACAAATTGGAAAGGAAGAAGTAACAAATGCTATAATGCTATACATAAGTGACCAAGCAGAGACTGAAGGAAAGGCCATCCAGAGACTGCCCCATCTGGGGATCCATCCCACATTCAGACACAAAATCCAGACACTATTGCGGATGCCAAGAAGTGCTTGCTGACAGGAGCCTGATACAGCTGTCTCCTGAGAGGCTCTGCCAGATCCTGACCAATGCAGATGGGGATGCTCACAGCCAACCCCTGGACTGAGCACAGGGACCCCAGTGGAGGAGTTAGGGGAAGGACTGAAGGAACTGAAGGAGCCTTATTTGGCATAAGCAGGAAGGGAAGCCCTTTGTCTTGTGAAGACTCGATGCCCCATTGTAGTGGAATGCTAGGGCAGTGAGGCGGGAGTGGGTGGGTGAGTGGGGGAGCATCTTCATAGAAGCATGGTAAGGGGGTATGGGATAGGAGGTTTGCAGAGGGGAAACTGGGAAAAGGAATAACACTTGAAATGTAAATAAATAAAATTTCCAATTTTAAAAAAGAAAAAGAAAAAAATACTCAGCCCTAAAAAATAATCTACCAGTAAACTTCTAAAGCTGATAAATACTTTCAACAAAGTAGCTAGAAATAAATTTAACTAAAAAAAGGTAGACCTCATATAAATAAATGAAATTAGAAACTAATCAGAGAAACAGTACCTTTTACAGTATCTTCAAATAATATAAAATATCCTGGAGTAACAACCAAACAAATGAAAGATTTGTATGATAAAACTTTAAGACAGTAAAGAAAGATTTTGAAGAAGATAGCAAAAGATGGATCTCCCATGTCATGGATTGATAGGAGCAATATAGTAAACATGGCCATCCTAACAAAAGAAACCTAAAGATTCAAAGCAATTCCCATCAAAATTCTAAAACAAGTTTCCATAAATCTTGAAAGGACAGTTTTTAGCTTTATGTGCAAAGACAAGAACCCAGAACCAGAATAGTTAAAACATTTCCGAATAATAAAAGAACTAACTACTGGAGGTATCACCATCCCCACCCTCAACTGATACTACAGAGCTATAGTAATAAAAGCAGCATAGTATTGGCTCAAAAACAAACACATTGATCAATGAAACTGAATTCAAGACTAGACATAAATCCACACATATATGGACACTTGATTTTTAATAAAGAAGCCAGAGTAACACATTGGAAAAGACAGTACATCTTCAACAAATGGTACTGGTCTAACTGGATAGTTGACTATATAAGAATCCAAAAAGATCTACAGTTATTTATTTTCCCATACAGAACTCAACTTCAAATGGATCAAAAACATTAACATAAAGCAAGATACACTATACCAGACAGAAGAGAACGTGGGTAGCCTTGAACTCATTGGCACAAAGAAAGGCTTTCTGAACAGAACACTATTAACAAAAATATTAAAGTGAACCATTAATAAATGGGACTTTATTAAACTGAGAAGCTTCTATAAAGCAGAGGAAACCATCATTATGACAGAGCAGCAACCTACAAAACAGGAAGATCAACTACACACTCAATAGACGGACAATATCCAAAATACATAAAGAACTCAAAAAGCTAGGTATCAACAAAACAAAACAACCACAGCTCCCAGGGTCTAAACCACCAGCCTGGGAGCACTTAGGGGGGGATCCAGGGCTTCAGCTGAATATGTAAGAGTGGAGGGCCCTGCTGGGCATAGGTGGAAGAAGAGAACCTTGACCTCATGAAGGCTGGATGCCCCAGGGGGTGGGAATTTTGAGGGTGGGGAGGTGGGAGTGGGGAGGTGTAGATAGAGGTTACATCCACAGAGAAGAAGGAGGGGGGCGAGGGGATTGGAGGTTCCGAGGGGGTGGTGGGGGATGGGGTAAGGGGACAACATAGGAAATGTAAATAAATCATCCAATAAAAAAAAAAAAAGAAAAAAAATGGGGTATAGATCCAAGGAAACTAACTGTTGGGGGTATTCTTCAGCTATTGAGGGATTTCTCAATAATATGATTGAGAAACACTAATGCAATATAAAACTTCATTCACTATCAGGGAAATACAAATCAAAACTACTTTGAGATTTCATGTTATACCTGCCAGAACAGCTAAGATCAGTAAAACAAGTGACAGTTTATGCTGGCAAGAATGTGGGTACGGGGAACACTCATCCACTGCTGGTGAAAGTGTAAACTTGTATAGCCCCTGTGGGAATTGGCATGGTGGTATTTCAGAAAGATGAGGATTGAGTTACCTCAAGATCCTTTTGTCTCTTATCCAAGCATAAGTATTACAGAGTCTGTAATGTAGTATGTATAACAAATACAAGACTTTAAAACGTGCCCTTTAAATCTATTAAAATGATTCCTTGCTTTACATGGCTTCTATATCAGCTGAAATCTCGAGTTTGATGGAGAGCAGAAAACTGGTGACATTCTCATAGAAAGGCTTATATAATTATCTATCAAGATTGCATAAATTTTTATACAAAAAATGTATTGCTGGGGAACAAGTCAAGTAAATGCAAATGTAGTCAAGAAAACTGCTCATTTCCTAAGTCACTCTAGATACTTGTTTACATCAAAATATTTTTTTTAAATATTGTAACCATGTTCATGTGACAAGTGGTGGTAAGATGGTGGACTGGATATAAAACATTAGATACCTTCAGCTATTAAGACTGGCCTTTACCTAAAATCAGCCATAGGCTTAAAATCAGCAATAGGCCTGTAATGCATGTATACTAATATCAAGTCTTGGGTCTCTGTGAAAAAACATTGAAACAGATGGCTATAAGCTATTAGAAACAGGCAGCTTTTGTGGAAATTTACCAGCTCGAGTAGTCATAGACCTCGTAAATAGGTAGCCTTGGCAGACAATACCAACTTAGATAAGGACAAGTGAGTCATAGGCAGAGTCATAGTGACCTGTCCCCTGAACCTTCACCCAGCCGATACCCGGTTCTGAAAGATATCTGTATTCCCCTTGAACACCCACACTCCAGTGTCATCCCCTTCCCCACATCCTGCCTTTCTGTATTTATAACCCCTGTGTGAATGAATTATGATTTGAGAAAAATAAATAAATTATTTAAAAAAAAAGACTGGCCTTTAAATAGAGTATTTCTCAATTTCATTCAAGCTCACTTGTGCTACAATGAATAGCATTAAACCTCTTTGCTTTTTGTAATGTCACTTTATCAGCAAGGCTTTTTGTCCTTAACCTACAGGAGATACAAGTGGGAGTTTCCTAAATGAATGACACTGCCAGATGAACACAAGTGTGAGCCTCCGAAAATCAGAACTGACTGCAAATAGAACAAGCTGGAAGATTGCTTCTATTCACTGCAGATGTTCAAATAAATAGAGACACATTATATGGGGGCTAGAACATTGCTCTGGTCACTATAGAAGTAACTCACCTCTATGATTGCAGAGAAGAGCCATTTGGGTTTGCACTGTATATTAAGAAAGCATTGTTTTTTGAGAAAGCTCTCAATATATTCGAATATAAGCACAACTATTCACTAACATGAAGCTAGGGGAAAATGGGAATTCACTTGTTTGCCTGCTACAATCTCACTACACGTTTCCTTATATTTTATACATTGTCTTTGTTCGGGTTCTTATTGCTGTGATGAAACACTCTAACCAAAAAGCAAGTTGGATAGGAAGGAGTTTATTTGCCTTACATTTCCACATTGTAACCTATCATTGCATGAAGTCAAGACAGGACCTCAAACAGGGCAAGATCCTGGAGACAAGAGCTGACACAGAGACCAAGGAGGGGTGCTGCTTACTGGCTTGCTCCCCATGACTTACTTAGCCTACTTTCTCATAGAACCCAGGACCTCCAGCCCAGGGATGGCAATGCCTACAATGAGTCGAGTCCTCCCACACTCTAACCAAGAAAATGCCCTGCACGCTTGGCTACAGCCTGATCTTGGAGGCATTTTTTCAGTTGGATTTGCTTGGTGTTGTGAAAATGTGGTTCTTTAAGAGCTTCAGGCAGAAACCACAAGGGCTCTTTAAGTTTTTCCTGCTGATTGGTTCAGTGCTCTTCTTATCTCATTATCCAAATTTCTCTTCCAGTCTCAAGAGTGAATTCCTTTCATGTGACATCCTATATCCTGCTGCTTGCTTGGCTGCCTTGTGGTTTCTCTGTGAGGACACTGTGAAATTACCTTACTTTCTAATGTGAAGCTTTCTTCACATTAGAAAACAGATGTTAACCAATTAGGTGCCCTGGGAATTAGACAATGATAAATAATTGATAATCATTTTATCTGCTTGAATAAAGAGATCATTTAATAAGTCTTATTAAGGTCCTCTACAAAACAGATCCTTCTGATTAAGCACAACAGTTTCATAGTCTCTTCTTCTTTATGACTTCTGCTCATTCAAGAACAACAGAAGAAAACAAATAAGTGCTCAATGGTGCCTACACTCACCAGTGCTTACATAGGCAGAGTACCGCACACATCTGGATTTGACCTGTGTCATGACAGCATGACACAAAGGAATAGACAGTGTGTATTCTAGACTGTGACTGGGTGCAGGTCCACCCTTGTTAGACCACACTAGTGTTCAAGTTCAACCAACAAGTTTAGTGTTACTTTGGTTCAAAGTGCTATACCCTTATTCATGTCCTATGGTTGATGCTCATGTTCACCCACCTGAAGAAATCCTGCCATTTGAGATGTGTTCTGGTGACATCAGGCTGAGGTACAGGCTGTGAGTGAAACTGCCCATGTTTCATTGCAATGAAAGCAACATGTAAAGATAGAAGGGAGATTGGTGGGAACAGAGGAGAAGGTGTTCTCTTCATCCCAAAGTAAGTGTTTGTGTGTGTGTGTGTGTGTGTGTGTGTGTGTGTGTATCTCAACATGTTCCATCAAGTCTTTGCATTTAGGAGCCTTATTTACACATCTGTATAAATAAATAAAGGCTTTATACATTTTTGCTCTCTGTAATCATTTTCTCTTAACAACTTTATAAATGTTCTCTCTAAAATCAAAAGAGGAAGTAAACCTCAAATTATTCATTTATATATATATGTATTTGTTTATTTATTTATTAACTGATTGTTTTGAGTAATTTTAGCAAAAGAAAGGTAAAACAGGTTACCCCCAAATGCTAATTGTCTGACCTCATGCATTTTCTTTTAATATAAATATTCTTGATTGACTATGCATTAACCACAGGGTACTTCGTATAGATGATGATTTAACCAAGGCAGAGTTTACCAACTGCCTACTTGATGTCAAGTGGCTCTTCCCTTCCAAGGTTAATGTTGTGAAGAGAAAGGAGTCAGGAGTTTCAAGCATCTCTTCCACAGATGTAATTGTAACATGCATAAATATTCATGATGTGGTATTCAGTTAGCCAACATTTAAAATGGAGACTCAAAGAATTTACAAGTGGCATCAGTTTTGTGGTTTAGAATAGAGGTCAAATGATGACATATGTGCCTGTCGAAAATTAAGTGAGACCTTTGTCTAATTTCAAGATAAACTGAGTGCACACAAGGCAAATCATGGACTGGGCAAATTTACAAGTTGCCTCCTCCCACTCTGTTGGTGGTGATACAGTGTGCCCTGTACCTTAGCACCAAGCCAATGACTTAGACAGCATATACTCATAGCTTGCTGGTACATTAAGTATAACACTGTTTGAAATGATTATGTTAAACACATTCCCCTCAGACGGGATCCTAGCAGAAGCAGAAGTTGAGCTCTAACTTGAGAGTACAGAAGAACTAGAAAAGGAGAGAAGAAAGTAAAAAGAGATCGAGGGTGCCAACTCATTTGGGAAATAAGTTTACAACCTGGTTTCTATCCCGATTGTCCTGTGGTTTTTCTCCCACTTGTATCTCTTGTAGGTTAAGGACAAAAAGCCATGGTGATAAAGTGACATTACAAAAAGCAAAGAGGTTTAATGCTATTCATTGAAGCACAAGTGATCTTGAAGGAAATTGAGAAATACTCTTTTTAAAGGCCAGTCTTAATAGCTGAAAGACCCCAATGTCACGATAAAGTGGATTTCCCAAGTCATTTTGATCAAGGAAAAATGAGTTACAAATGTTCGCAAAGCAAAGATGACAGAAAGCAAAGGCAAGCAACTTGCTCCATCAGCCAGATGGGCTTTTGCAGAGGTGTTTCATGTGACTCCCACCATGACCATTAGAGTGTGGGTAGCCAGCTGGCTTTACTATGATGGGAATCAAGGAGTAGAAAGTAACCTATTCTGCATCACATAGCAGCTAAGCAGATGTAGTTCCCAGACAATGACCCATAAAATCAGCCTGGGTGGAGGAAAGCCAGTTCTGCATTACCTTGAAAAAAGTAAGCTACTCTTGCTTCTTCTTCACCCATTTCCAACAGGCCCAGGTTCTCTTCAGGTGTGCTCATCGGGAACTCCAAAGCTCATCAAGGCCATTCCATATACTCTCACTCAACTCTGATTCTCCCTTAAAATAGTGCCATTGCTGCCTCAAAATGTCTCTGAATCCATTTAGTTCTGGAACAACCAAGTAACAAGAAGCAAACTAATGCCTTTTATATTTTAGTCTTGTAGGCTCAGTTGTGTCTCAGAATAGGATTCAAAGTTGTACAGTTTGGCACAGAATGGTTGTTCATTTCACCCAGTTCAGTTCCTATGAATGTATGAATCAATCAGTCTCTCCCCCGCTCTCTTTCTTTCCCTCCCTCCTGTTCCTCCCCTCCTCTCTCTTCTCCCCTCCCTTCCCCTCCTCTTCATGCCTGCGTGCAGAACTGGCTGCATTACTGCCCTTGCCTTCCTGCACTCTGCTCTTTTGTACTCTAGCCCTGAATCTCAGCCCTTCCCACTCTCCTCTCAGTGAGTTTTCTCTTTGCTCCATGAAACACCACATCTTCACAGAAGCTTTTAGAAACTTCTAAGGTATGCACTGAGTTTAAGAGGCGGAACAAAACCATGGAATTTATAATGTTGGTAACATTATAAACTCCTGCCCTACTTCTGCCTAGCTTTTTGCTCCATTCTTCAGACAATCATGATGAAATAGTTTCATTGTTGCCTTTGCTATTCAGTAACTAGATTCACACATGAAAGCAAAGTACTGTGATTAGTATCAATATACTGAGAAAAAATATTTTTAACCCCCAAATAGCAAAAGAAAATCTTTTTAAAAACTATGTTTATATATTCCAAAATAGAAAATTTTCAAAAACATAATCAGATGTCTTTGTAGCTAGTGTCCTTATTTAAATATGTATAATAGCAAATACAGTGTATATATCTTAGGATATGAGTTCTATGTTTTGAGTTGGTTTTGATTCCACCTTTAACAGAATTCCTATGTACCTAGAATATTTTAATGATTATTTTTAAATTTTCTATGTCATATAAACTTGATTTTCACAGTGAAATTCTAACTTAACATATTTCTACACCAAGTATTAGGAATCAAATAACACCATTTCTATTGAAAATGGTGGTATCAAGAGTTACAGGTAATTATTATCATTCATATATATGAAAGAGGTTGTTCTCCAATATACAGTTCTAGTTAGACACATTTGTTTTACATAAAAATTTCTATGTGACAAACATAAACTAAGTTAAAAATATATAATGTGTCACAGGAAAGGTGGTAAAGATGCTATTCAACACCCCAGGTCTTCAATCAGTCTGCAAAAGTGCAAATCTTCTAGATCATCAGAGAACTTGTTGGTGCCTTGCCCACAAACCTCATGTCTCACTACTTTACCTTGTTTGTCCCAAACTGGCTTCTGTCAAGATCTATCTGCAACCTTTCTTTACCCAAGACCACATTAGCTGATGTGAGGTCTGCAGTGTAGGTTGGAAGGGTCGTAGAATTAACACTCCTAAAAGGAGCCTGTGACCAATGTCTGCTGACAGTTAGGTAAAAGTGACCAAGTTCCCTTACTCGTCAGATGAGAGAACTCTTGAACTTTCTTATAGGGTTAAGCTGCAGTAACTCAGAGTTAACTGTCTTGATTTAAACCTTCTTTGGCTTTCTACCTTCCCCATATCATTTTTTAACCCTACTATCAATACTTCCTGGTTTTCCCAAAGGAAACTTTATTGTCTTAAGTCATGTGTCTCTGAAGATCCATACTAAGACAAAGGCCAAATCCTTACTGAAATCCCGGTCCTTCCATCTTCAATCTCTTTTCCTCTGTTGATCTCCTCTTTCTGGGGACCCAAACTTGTCTAACTTTACAAAAACGCTCCTTTGTACGTGCTTCCAGATGAGGTAGTAGGCGGCTGCTTCCAGATGAGGTGGTAGGCAGCTGCTTCAGAATCTTCTTTCCAACCCTTCCCTCTTTTCCTTTGCAGCTAACCCAAAGAGGTCTTTTCACATCTCTAGCGGTTGCAATAAGGCTTATTTACCTAATTCTCTATTGAAGTCCTTTTGACTGGAGGTCAACAATGACCTTCTAAATAATAACTCCAACTAAATGTTCCTGACCCTCATTTGCCAGATTTCTTTGCAATTTGTTAGAAAGGAGAAATGTTCTCCAAGTTCATGTGAACTCGACTTTTATGACATTATTCTCTTGACTTTCTAATTGTTTTTTCTGATTGTGCTTTTGTAATATGCTTTGCTGAGTTCTACTCTACAAACCATCTAAATTGTTATGTTACTTAGGGTTCTCTTCAAAGTTGCCCCTTTCCCAGGCAATTTCACTTAGCCATATTGTTTTTTTTCTTTGTGGCTATTGCCATTGTTAGTTTTTAAATCCCAGGCTGACCTGGACATTTCCATCCTCCTGTCTCAGCCTCCTGAGGGCTGGCATTACAGGTGTGCACTACCATGCTATGTCTTGATGTACTGTTGTTTGAGCTATTAGAATATGTGAACAACGCTCAAATTCATGTATCCAAGCTTCACGATTCTTCTATATTTAAACACAGAGACGGACCACCACAATCCATGTACTACTGAATGTGTACAGGAATCTGAAGTTCATATATCCAAAACTAAACTCACCAGTTTAGTTCAATTCTCCTAAATTCTGTACCTTAGTGAAAACTCCAACTGTCATGTTACCCATTCTCTTTCTCAGGGATCATGGCTAGTCAGCTTACAGGTCAATTGTTCCTTCTAAATATTTACAAAATATTCCCTCTCCTCTCTATTATCACAGGAAAATCATGCAAAGGTGGAAGGATGCATAAATTAAGTAGGTTTTAGAACTTGGTAGTTCCAATTTGTCATTGTAATAGTTCATTACAGTTCTTCAGTGGCCCCTTCACACAGCATGATAGCTTGAGGCACTTATCTCCAAGCTTTCTCATATCCACAAATCCAGCCTTAAATGGTCAGTGTGTAAGAAGTGGACCAATGTTGATGTCAGGCATTCTGGCACATAAAGATAAAGATTAAGCTTCTTTATAGGTCACATAGGGATCTTCAGAATCTTAAGCCAGCCTGTTGCTGTCATTCAGCCATATACAGTTCCCAGCAAATGCTTAGTGAAATCATTTCTTAACATCTGAACTCCGCCTACTTCATCTGCCTGGAGCTGTTCTCTTATCCTTAACTGTCCATTGACATTGATTCTTTCATTAAAATCTCCCTTGAGCCTTTCCTCTCTGTCCTTCCCTGACCCTACAAGACAGAATTAATCATGTCTTTGGCTCTTCTGTTCCATGTACATTGCTCTTTTATTTATGCATCTCATATCATGTTCTATTTTTGATGTCTGAGTGTACTTCTAATTAAATGACAAATTTCTCCACCCACAGAAAACTTGGGGCCATGGTTGTAAGGTGTACCAACTACTTTGAAACACTTTGTGTACTTAGCAGTCAACCATTATATGTACCGAAGTCTTATCTTTCCTACTAAGCACTCTGTTATAAGAGGGCAAGGTCAATACCCATTATTTTTTAACTGCTGCAATCCAGAGGCCACATCTATCAAAGATGTTTTCAGTAACTCTTTGTTGAATGGCTACCTAGCTATCTCCTTGTAATTACTTAATTAAGTTTAATATTACTAGCCCACAGAAAGCATCCATAAATGTTCAAACTGAATGGCAGTTCCCACCCCCAAATAACACAGGAAAATAGCAAAGTGAATGGTTGGAGGCAAGAGATCTCATCCTTGCATAACTTTGCAAATTCCTACCTTCTCAGTTTTACTTTGAGGATTTCATTAATCAAGAAGCCTGATGGTAAATTAGAGCAACATTAGGAATAATGAAAAATGGGTTGCTTTTGTCAGTCCTACTTGAATGAGTTCATAGTAGATTCTTTGAGCCTTATATGAATGAGGTCTGAGGCTATGTTTGATCTCAGTGTAAAATATACATTGATGAATTAGCACTCATTTGTACTCAGCAAGAAAGAAGCAGCTGCATACATACATAGCTGCCAACTCTTTAGGAAGCAAAAGGAGAAGGGGAGGCACATACTGCTGCCTCACACAAGACTCCCTGTGTGGCTCCAGCATCCACCCAGAATGCTAAAGATTCTGGCAATGATCTCCTTCTCAAAAGGATGCTGTTCTTCTATCCACACTCTGCACTATTTTAAAGCAAAAGCACTCATCTCCTATGTCAGCAATAGATGATTCCTTCCTTTGCTTGGAAGCCCTCATGTATCTTCCTTTGAAAATAAGTACCCATATTTGAAAGCAAATAAACAAGCAGGCTGCTTGATATGCCAGCAAATAAGTCTAGGATGACCTAGATTTATAAAAATTATTCTCTGTGGCAAATACTGCCATCTTATATTTAAATATTATCATAGTTTTAAAAGTTTGTCCTCCTGGAAGGTTTCTAAAACATCATCCAAACAGGTCAGATGGTAATAAATATTGTTAGTTTCATGTTAACTAGCAATATTAAACAGACTATATTTATCTATTAGTCACATATGGCTTTTTAATCTGATTTGACTTTTAAAAATCACAGCATTGATTAATGGTATAAATGTCTTTCCGTTTTGTTCACACAAATACCGTATTGTAGAATAACTGCTAACAGGAGAGACTACTGTAATTGTAAATGGCGATGCTGCTCCCCATGCAGTACAGCTGACCAGCAATGCTCTGGGAGGGCACCGAAGGAAAAGCATGGCCCTCAGGTCTCATGCAGCACTCACGCACCAGCACCAAGCTACAGCCACTGCCCTCCAAGGCCTGTTGAAAGATCATTTTGTTTGAGGCAAAGATATATTGTTCAAAAATGGATATGAAATCTGATTATTCAAGCATCCAAAGGCAACAGGTTGTGTTCTGATGCTTTACTGGGTCTGAAGAAAAATTATAGACAAGGGGCTCTTGCCATAGCTAAAATATAACTTCCTGTTTTACAGAGTCTCTCAGAGGAAAGCATACTGAGAAGTAGCAGGAGGCAGCATTCCCCAGATCATACACCAGATCTTTGAGTAAAAAAACTAAAATCAACTGCCTAAGAATAAACCAAATAACCACAAAGTAATGAATTTTAAGATAGGTATTTGAGACAAGAAGACTCAGCCAAACTTATAGAACATTCCAAATTAATTATTCTATTGCTCTCTATTCTGACATAATCCTCTGAAACTAATAATCAGAACAAAAAATTGTCTAATGTCTCTATTTGAAAGCTACGAAACTAAATAAACAAGAACTAAATCCCCCACAACCATGAAGAAATTATATTCAGAAAATCTAACCTACACTAAAGATAGAGTTCTACAAGTAACTCATTAGACATGGGACTATTACAAATAGGTTTAGAAAGAGTCTTAAGGAGAAGCATGGGACTTCAGAGAGGTGAGTATTACACAAAGGTGGCAAAAATGATTTATTAGAAAGTAAGAAATGAAGTGGAAACAAGGGATAAATATATGACAAGTAAAATCCCATTAATAGCAGAGAGAAAACAAAAACAGAGTCAAAGGATGCTATAGAAAGTCTTGAAGAAAAGGCATGAAACAAAGAAAAAGGATGTTAGTATGGTTAGAAAGGACACTATAGTTGTGAAAGGCAAGAGAAACCTGAAATACATGAAACTAGTGTTGATGAAACAGAGCAAGAAAAAAATAACAGGATAAAAACATTCAAAGATACAGAAGTAGAAAACAATACTGAATACTGAAGTAAAGGTTCAAAACTCAAGATAAAAAATACACATGATATTATGGAGGTAGGAAGAGGAGCTAGAGAGATGACACTTTCCCTAGAAATCCTGGTATGGTACTGATGAGGGTTTTAACTCCAAAATATGAAAATAAAAACAACTATAATTATTATTCATAAAAGGCAAAGAGAAGAAAATTTCATTAATCACTATCTTCTCTATGAATTATAGTCAAATAATATAAGTAAAATTCTACAAAAGCCAACCAAACCTAAAACTATGCCATAAGAATTTCATTGCCAACCGAACTGTTCCAATTGGCTAACTCTAGTAGATGCCTGGTGTGAGAGTCCACAGTAGGGAAAGGGAAGCCACTATAGATCCCAAATGGATAAAAGACAACAAGAGGGATTGTACGACTCTATAGAAGATTGCAATTTACATAAATAATTCCATGAGGTGTGTGAGACAGCAGTGATCATAGGTCAGAAAATTTCAAAGGATGAGCTCTCTAGGAACCAACACTGTGCCTGAGGAAGATTAATCTGGTGGATATTCCTAGGGTTAATGTGTGAGGAGGACTTTTCTGACATCATGAAAAAAGGAAAGGCAGCTAGAGAGAATATCTGAGATTTATTCCAGGAAGGAAGGTCTAAGCAAAAGAGTTTTGGAAAGTAGATGCAAATGAGAGGCTGGAGGTGGGGGGTTATCCTAAATACTCAACTCTGGTTTCTTGGAATTGCTGCTAACAATCCCCCAGTCTTGTGGGGTTTCCCCTAGTGAGGTGTATAAAAAAATATCACTTCAGAGGCAGATAAATACAGGTCAAATTAGCAGATTCATCTACACTAGAGCAGGGTCCACAGATGATTAAACTAGAAAGGACAGTGAAGGAGATGTTTACACTGAAATGCCAGAGGAACATTCCCGAGGGGAGCACAGGGAAGATATCACTCTCTTCACAGCTATGACAAGATGTAGAACCTCTACCACCAGAGATTTCGTTCAGTCCATCCTGGCAGAATGGTAGGTAGATGCCATCCTAACTGTACAGAGATAAGAGGAACCACTCTTTGGCCCAATCTCACAAAGTGGGCATCCAGGTTTGTCTTCAACTGTCACCATAGTTGACAAAATACCTTCATCTACAAGAAAAGGGTAGCAGCTGAGGTTTGATAGTTAAAAACAAATTCTGAAATTAAAATATATTTGGATTCTTATTCCATTTCTACCACAAACTGGGTGGCATTAGGCAAATGACTTACTTCTGCTGAGCCAGCCTTGAATATTTCCTCACAGGGTTCTTGTGAGGATTTCATAAGGAAGAAAGAGTAAAAAAGGGAGGCAGAGAGAGGTCTAGAGGCACGAACATATGATATGTGGGCATATCACCCTTCCACATACTTACTGCACCAGTGGCTGGTTTCCCACAAAGCCACTTCCAGTTCTCAAAGCTATGCCCTTCCCATCTCCTCCATGTAGATACTCCCATCTCCTTTTGCCCTGGAAGTCCTACCTCTTTGTCCTGTTTTCTGAATCTCTTTCTTTCTCCTAAATTCTACTCTCCATCCTTCTGAGTCACAGGATATCTGCCTCTAGTGCCTTTTGCTATTCTGTTTCCCCCTTCTAAGAGCTTAGGACTCAAAAACATGGAGCCAAAAAGGTACTTGGTCCAAACACTTTATCGATTCCCAGGGCAGATCAGAACCATAGGATTATGAAGAAGCATTGTGACTCAAGTGACTATTTTTTCTAATACTAGCTCAAAATCAGAGAGGTGGGAGGAAGGGAGGAAGAGAGAGAGAGAGGAGGAGAGGGAAGGGGTGAGGGAGAGGGGAAAGAAACAATGAATGAGAGAAAGAAAAAAACCCCAGTAATTCCTAAAGAAAGCCCTCACTGTGAACATCTCTCATAAATCACAAATGTACAGACCTTGAAAATATACAAAACAACTAGGCACTGGGGAAGATTATGCTGTGAGCCACAGAGAGCAACTTGTGTGTGAAGTTCTTAGGAGGCCATCAGACCAACTAGAACACACTTGTAAGCACAAAGCCTCTTTTGTAAGGTAAGGACTGAAGTTGTTCTCAGGCCACAGAGGCAATTTCTCTTTAGTTCTAATGTTGACAAGTGTTAAAACTGCCAAAGAGATGGCTTTATTCAATACCATGATCTAGCCGAACTCTAGGTTTCTTTTTATTAAGTTAGAAACACACACACACACACACACACACACACACACACATATATATATATATGTGTGTGTGTGTGTGTATATATACATATATATATACACACACACATATATATATATATGATTCTTATTATGGAGTTGTGAAATGTCATTATCACAAAACAAAGCATCTCTGGATTCTGCGTATGGCATCCTAAGTTTCTTAGAGGCAGAACCCATCCCTCCAAACCCAGGATAATGGTCTTGCATCCGTGGGGACTAAAACAACAGGCTATGTACTGGTTGCCAGTAGAGATAGATAACTAGAACAACCTTTCAACCTCCACTAGGGAGTAAGGGAAGTTGTTTTTCCTGCTCTTCCTTCTTGGAACTTGATTGCTTAGCCAGTGTGCTGAGGTGAATATTTAGCTGTGATGCTATGCAGGTTTGCCAAATACATGACCATTTAAGAGAAGGACAATGTAAGACACCTAATTTTGAAATATTTTCATATAAATAACCTCTCTTAAGTTAGAATCAGTAGCAGAGTTTTCTAAAGGAGATACACTGTCTTCTTCAAGAGATCTTACCCAGTGAGCATTAATACTGGCTTAATATCAGGGACTTCTTCATCTAAGACTATTTTCAAGACTCCTTTTAAACAATAAAAATCCATCTGCTTATTTAACCAAACATTTAGTCAACTAACATTTACTGAGCATTTGTAAGGTGGCAGGCCCTAGGCTAGTTACAAAGTGCAGAGGTAACTATATTGTGGCTCTTCAAGGCAAGAAACATAAATATTTATTCTCCACTAAAGAAATATGTAAAGATAAAATTCTACGGTCCCAGAGGAAGAATAAATTAATTTTGTTCAAATAGAATGATGGGAATACTCCCAAGAAGGTTAGGTTTACACAGGGATTTTCTTTTCCCACTTTCTTTAATTCATGAGCATATTATTTTTATTTTTTTACATACTACTTATAATTAAAAGCAATTTCTATTGTTGTGAACCATAAGAAAGGATTTGGAGAGTTATCCAGTTCCTTTTTGTGTATCACAATAAGTGGGATTCTTCTAGTATAGTTAAATTTAGATTAAAAATATATTTGACTTTTTATACTTTAAGAGGCATTTTAAAAGTAATAATCAATGAGATGCTGTCTTGGTGACCAACTTGGAAACACAGCTAAGTAAAACGTGACACTGAAGCATACAGATGAATAGTTTTGTCAAATTATAATATAAAATTGAGTAAAAAACTAAAAATAAAAAATTCTATATGTGGTATGATATTATCAGCATGAAATGTGAATATATATCTTTTTAAGCAAAAAATAGTATACTATATATTTATTTTAAATATATATACAGCTTTAAGTATACATTGTATATATATTTTAAAACTGTATACACTGTAGAATGGCTAAATCTACCACAGAGAAGGCTTTTATATGCACCTATATTTGTAGTGGGGACACTTAGGATCTACTTTCCAAGTTGTTTCCAAGGGTATAGTGCATTATTAATAGCTACAACCACAACAGACTATAAGAGATTTGTGGAGTTAGTTCTTCCCATTATCTGAGATTTTACGTGGAGCACTATCTCTTCAGTCCTCCCAGCCTCTGGTAACTACCATTGGATCACTGCTTCTATGAGTCGTAGGAACATGAGGGTGAACCCTGATCTAGACACAGAGACAAAGACTGAATGGTACACAGGGACTTTCTCAGCATGCAGAGAAAGAGTGAAAAGAGTATCCAAGCTAGTAAAACAGCATGGGGATGGTGGGAATATTGAAACATCTGCAGTCTACTAGGCTAAAAGCCTCATTATATAAATGAGTAAGAGGGTGGAAATATACTAGCTTAATCTATGAAGGACAATATTAACTGAGTGACTGCTAGAAGTGTATGTTCTCACCTGACTTGTATGAATCTCCTAGGAATGCCATAACAAAAAGTAAGCCAAACTATGTGGCTTCAGTAACAAAAATTAATTTTCTGATAATTCTGGAGCCTAGAAAGCCCTGGTCAAGCTGTCACCAAGTTCTATTTTTTTGAGGACTCTCCATGGCTTGCAGTTTGTTCCTGCTATGAACTCTAACAGCAAGCCCATTGTTCAAAGCCTCCAAAGAGTTCTGTGTCTTCTAACTTCTCCATATAATATGTGAGTCATTGGATCAGGGTCCTTAATGACTGATGTGTCTTTGCATCAACTATATCTTTATATGTTCTACTTTCACATAAAGTTACATTCAGGGGCATTAGGGAATAGGTGTTTAATATGTGGATTTTAAAGGGGGCATATTTCCTTCACTATCACTATGCAGGACTTAACAAATTCACTCAAGAATAATGCTAAAGAAATAGTCAGCCTTCTTATACACTGAAGGCCTAAAATCAGCCATAGGCCTAAAATCAGCAATAGGCCTGTCATACATGAATACTAACACCAAGTTTTGGGTCTCTGTGGAAAAATATTGAAACAGATGGCTATAAGCTATTGTAAACAGGCAGCTTTTGTGTAAATTTATCAGCCTGAGTAGTCATATACCTTGTAAATAGGTGGCCTTGGCAGATAATAGCAACTTAGATAAGGACAAGTGAATCATAGGCAGAGTCATAGTGACCTGTCCCCTGAACCTTCACCCAGCTGATACCCTGTTCTGAAAGATATCTGTACTCCCCCTGAACACCCACACTCCAGTGTCATTCCCTTCCCCACATCCTGCCTTTCTGTGTTTATAACCCCTGTGTGAATAAGCAAAAATTATGATTTGATTTAAAAAATAAAAATAAAAAAGAGATAGTAGTTTCTCTGATAACCTTCAGATGGTTTTGATTGACTAAGATTTTGGAATCATTGCTATAGACAAAATAGGCATTAAACATTTCTAAACATAGTATGCTGGTTTGAATGAAAATGGCCCCCATAGGCTCAGATATTTAAATATTTGCTTCCCAGTTGGTGAACCTATCTGAGGAGGTTGTGGAGGTCTTGCTGGAGGAACTATGCCACTAGGTTGTGTTATGAGTGCTTAAAAATTTGTTCATGTTCACTTACTCTGTTTCCTACTTTCAGTTTCATTTCCAGCTCCAGCAACAGTGTGTGTGCTGCCATGCTTCCCCAACATGATGATGATGGTGAACTCTAATCTCCGACCATAAGCCCCAAGGAAACTTTTTTATAGTTTCGTTGGTTTCCTTGGTCATGGTGTTTTATCACAGCAATAGAAAAGTCACTAATACTTAAAGCAACAGTACTACACAACTCTCTCTCTCTCTCTCTGTGTGTGTGTGTGTGTGTGTGTGTGTGTGTGTGTGTGTGTGTGTGTGTGTTTAAAGAACATGATTGCAATAAGACTAGGCTGTAGACTGGTAGAACAGATGAGAAAGGGGACAACTAGAGGCTTTTGTAACCCAAGGAAAAGACAGCAAAGAATACAACAAGCAATCCATATACCTATCCATGCTTCATTCAAACAAGAATGTATTATAATTAAAATAAGACCGCTCAACTGGGATCTCTTGCTTCAGTTGATTATCGAACTCATACCTCACAGAAAATTCCAGGTCTGCCTTTCCACTTAGGCTTGATTCCACACATAATAGTTATCCCAATCTATACCTCAGAGTCCTTCTGTGCTTTCATGTACACCTCCCTATGACCTTCAGGACAAGGTCCTCATTTGTCACATTCTCCACTCAATCCTTAACAGGAGCAAAAGAAGAGCTAAATAAAGAAATTAAAGAAGCAGTAGCAGGAAATAAAAATAGATTAAAAACTGAAAAGATAAAGTTTTAATAGTGACTGGGAAGGATTTTAGAAAATTTTCTCATCTGGAAAAATCTCCTTTTGTTGAATGAGGATATAGAAGACGTAGCTGAGGCAAAAGACATGTTGGTAGAGCAGTCATTCTAATCACAGCTGAGACAGGAGAAATGCTAATCATGGAGGATATTCCTAGTATGAGTTCCTCTAGTACCTAGGAGGGAGCCAACCAATCCAATCCAAACACAGGCATGTGCAGTTGAGGCACACTAAATTACAAGCTCATTTTCCAAAGTATGGGCTTAGCTAATATTATGATATTATAATATTATGATATTATGTTCAGGGGCAGGTTTACTTCCTAATCTTTCTATGAATATTCTATCTTCCTTTAATGTATATAACAATTGATCAAATTATCAGAATAGAAAACCCAAGAAAGTATGATATGATGGCTAATAGAGCAAAGCTTATAGCCATAGTGACATAGTGAACTATTATTCACAGTTAGACTTTGAACAAGTTATTTGAGAATTCTGTGTCTCAGTGTGTGTGTGTGTGTGTGTGTGTGTGTGTGTGTGTGTGTGTGTGTG
>NW_021604644.1:161039-197587 GCF_004785775.1 Grammomys surdaster
GTGTGTGTGTGTGTGTGTGTGTGTGTGTGTGTGTGTGTGTGTGTGTGTATGTGTGTGTAACTACCATGAGACACTTTCTTGGTAAAGATTAATTATATAGTGAGAAGAAAGATCAGGAGGGTTTGGGTAGAGAAATGTGATAAATGCTTGGAATATTCCTGGAGAACAGAAAGTAGACAAGGATAACAGCAAATCTGACCCTTATTTTTCTCTTTCTAGTCAATCATGGCTTTTCTGGGATGTTGAGAGCTTCTGGGTCTGTATAAGGATTGGACTTCCAGAGAGCATGGGACTATAAACTATCCCTGTTAGAGGTTCACAAGTGATAAGGGTAGTATCTCAGTACAGTTTCCCAATTTCAGTTTTTATGTCTATCCAACTGTTGTACAATTGACTTTAAATGCAGCACTTTAACTCAGTCTAACTTTGAAAACAACTATAAAATCATGGGTTAGTTTATTTCCGAATACTAAACAATAGTTAACAATACTTAAAAAATAAGTTTTTTTAAAAAAATCAAATCATAATTTTTACTTATTCACACAGGGGTTATAAACACAAAAAGGCAGGACGTGGGGAAGGGGATGATGCCAGAGCATGGGTGTTCAGGGGGAGTACAGATATCTTTCAGAACAGGGTATCTATCGGCTGGGTGAAGGTTCAGGGGACGGGTCACTATGACTCTGCCTATGATTCACTTATCTAAGTTGGTACTATCAGCAATAGGCCTGCCATACATGCATGCTAACACAAAGTCTTGGATCTCTCTGGAAAAACTCTAAAACAGATGGCTATAAGCTATTGTAAATGGGCAGCTTTTGTGGAAATTTAACAAATATGTTTTTAATGCTCATATCAATGTACAACCCAGAACCTTCCTGCATATCTTTTGTTGACAACAACTCACTCATGCTATTGTCAACAACTAAGGGTAAGAACTATTCATTTGGGCTTTGACCTAAGTTCAATTCCACCTGCCAAAGGGTTGTGAGATTTGCTACTCATGTCTACTTTATGGATTATACAAAGCATGAATAAAGTCAAGTAATTAAAAGAAAATGATTACTCCAGTGAGCAGCCTGAAGTGGATGTGAATTACAGATATTTTATTTATTCGACTCCCATAGTCCATAATGAATGTAATGATAATGAATAAATAACATGAACTATAACCAATACTTCCACATCTACAACCTTTCCTCTGCCCTGAGAGATAAGCATAAGTTGTCCTAGAGACTTGTCTCTCCTCACAATGTCTAACTCAATGCTATGCCTTCTGTAGGTATTCGTTAATGTTTATTTTCTGTCCAAAGAATTCTTACTAAATGAATATTCTATTCCTACTCAGAAATAACACACATAAAGTGTTCTGTTTTCTTTCAGAAAGAAATGTCCATATTTGGATCTTTCTCCAGGGATTCTTGCCAGGTATCATCATCCCGATGACTCTAGCAGAGCAAGTGTTACCCATTGACAGACCTTGGGATTATGGTCCAAAGGAGCTCAGAGTCCACCCTTTCTCACATGTGCCTTCTGCCTTGCTGTTACTGCTGAGTTTAGTCTAGCACCCTAGCACTGAAACACACTTCTTATCTGGCTGGACATAATATATTCAAGTCAAATGGTTGAGATCAATGAGTCTTATATAGTCAACCAGAGGAGTCTTCCATACAACCCACTGGCTAAATTAACTGGGGTATAATTGGCTGCTATCTTTTACTCTCATTCACCCACACTGAATCTAAGCACTTAACCATCTTGTTGGCTTCTTCTCTGTTAGCTTACTACGTATTATTAAATGGCTGCCTCTGTTAATTTTTTCATCATGATGCCAAGATACCAAAATACAACCTCATAAGGGAGGAAATGTTTCTTTTGGCTCTGAGTTTCAGAGGTTTTAGTTTGGCATGGTGGGAGGTCATGGAGAAGAAGAACAACTCACACTGTGGCAGAGGGAAGGAAGAAGTGGGAGGAAGTGGGAGGGGGAAGGGACATGCAGAAAGGGGAGGAAAAGGAAGAGAGGGTCTTCTATTCTGGTAATTTAATCAATTGTATATGTTAAAGAAAGATAGAATATTCATAGAAAGATTAGGAGGTAGATTGTTTGCTGGTTTCTTCTACCCTTTCCTTTTTTAATTTTTTTTTCAAATCTGGACCCCTGGCTATTGGAGAGCTTTATTCACATTCATGAATTGGGGATTCTCCTAAGTGAAGCCTCTGGGAACATGGCCTTACAGAGACAGGAAGGCAGTTGATCTCCTAGGTATTTAATTCAATCAAGTTCCCAGTCAGGACTAACCATCACATTGCCATTTTACAACAAGGAGGAGGGTAAGGAGGACTTTAAGCAGAGAAAGCACCTGGGGAGTGAAACCATTCTATGTTTATCTGTAGGACCACTTCTGCCTTTACCCAGTGTAAAACCATGCCTAAATTCAATACTTTACACAGTGATTTCTAGCCTCACACTTTCAGTGCTGGCTTTTAAAATATCTCTTACATGAATCAACAACCAATGCAAATCTCAGGAAGGGCTGAAGAACTTGAGCATAAACTCCAGTTTCTTTTAAGGAATTTTTAAAATGTACTTATTAGCCTTGTTTTGTTTCTCCAGAAAAAAGTAAATGCACCCTTCAAACGTAAATTTTGAATGAAAATGTGTAAAACCTCAGTCTTTTAAATGATAGAATGGATGACTAGAGAGGGGAGAGAAGTGAGTGGGAAATCACAACTCTGTGGCTCCTTTGGAGTTCACACTTTCCTCATTTTGAGACAGAAGATTTAGGAGATTTACCCCATACAATCTACAAATGGCAAATCAGTAGAAGTTCTAGTGAGCAGTGGAGTCAGAAGGGAAGGCTCCAGTTTGTTTGGATCTGGACCGAGTCTGAGGTCCTCAGCCCCAGGCTTGATTGACATTCTCTTTCATCTTTACTTCAAAATACCCATTCTAGGAAGACAGAGTCTGTGAGGACAGACGCACAGCAGTTATGCTCTCTAATTCCCACATAGCTTTGCTACAGACGTAAAATTTCCCTTAAAAATTATCTACTCTCTGCTCTAAGGTGGTCATTATATTGGCTAAGTATAACTATAAATAAGTTGTTTTTGTTTCCACGCTTATAAAAATTAGTACAACGAGGGCATTCTCAACTTGAATGCCACTTAACTACTCAGCTGTCACCATTTATAGCATGTCTGACTAGTTCCTCACCAGTCAGTCCTCAAGGGAAAGAAACCCACTTTCATAGAGATCCCTCCATCTCTAGGGCTCTGACAGACATGCCACACCATTGCCATGTTTAGTATGTTTCATATACTTGTGAAACAGGAATTGGTACACTCAAATGACAAAAGATAACTAAGGTCAAGAGACAACAGATGATGTCTTATCTAGGATGACAAAGCTATGATGTCACAAAGCTACTCTGAACTCTTGTAGTTATCTCGTCCTCTAACACTCACGTGTTAATCCCAGACTATCTATATAGATGGTGCAGCCAGGTAGGCAGGGTCAGAACTGACTCTCTAAACTGTGTTCACTTCTGTGTGCCTATCTGATGATTGGGGCATAGATGCTGTTTTTCCATATTAGGGGATGAAGGGCTGTAGCAACTGCTTTTAACCATTACTATTCTTGCAATACTATATGTTTAATATTTTATAAGTACGTTTTCCTGTTCCCAAAAATGTGAAGATGACTATTTTTTGCAACAAATTAATCTTTAAAGCATTTCCCAATTACAAAATTAATGTTTTGCCAAGAAGTCTCATGGGATAAATGCATTCTAAGGAAAGAACTAAGTTCACTATCTTATGGGATGTGAGTCACTTTGGATTTGCTCCTCTGCCTGCCTGGAAAGAAGCCAGCTCCATTGTCTCCAGTGCTTGTACAACCTACAAGAGCACTCACTTCTGGAGGTCATGAGGGCTATGGGCTATAGGGGGAAAGTCTCATTACCTGGGAACCTAAGAAACCCTCATCACCCAGCACAAGATGGGAGCATCAGCCTTGTTAGTCTTCAGAACTTGGTATTAAAGTTCTTTATGAACTAAAGCTTTCTATTTATTTATTTTAGAGATATTCAAAAAAGCAATCATGATTTTAAAAAATGTAGGCTGGAAGAAAATTATTGATAATTGAATATTTGCGTGTGGTTTTCAATGCCAGGTGTAATACATGGTTGTATTTAAACCTCAACACCGATCCTGGTAGCTAAGAAGATAAGCTTTGGGCCAGCCCATCTTACATTAGACTTCAGGTTCATCTCTCACTGTATGATGCCTGCTGGGTCACTTGTCTGTGCTTGGCCTCATTTGTACGTTGGATGTTAGTTAATTAAATCTAGCTTGCAAGTCTGAGGCAAAAAGTAAGTGAAATGATATCTCTATTGCATGTATCAGGGCACCCACCAAGCAACACATTTTCATACCTACCTATCATCTCTATCTGTTTCTCTAGATCATCTGTATCCACCTATCTATGTAAGGAGCCAGAGGAAAATAAAAAATGACATTTGTGTCACATAGTTACAATTTTGATAGTAAAGTAGTAAGGGAATAAGAGCTTCTGTCCCATAGATTTTAACATTCAGACATATGATTATGATCTTTGACATGCCAGTGATATATGACATAATTTTTTCTGGCCTCAGTTTACAAATGAAGAGAATGAGGTATGAGCATTTCTTTCACAGAATTGTCTCAGTGCTAGGAGCCTTGATTTGTGTAGATTGTTTTCTCTAATACTATCTAAAATGGGATGAACAAGATGACAGTGTTGTTCTAACAAATGAATATTCATAACCTTATGATGAATATGCATAAGAGTGGGCGTGATAGATTTATGCACACAGACTCATTTATTCTGTCTCTTTACACACACACACACACACACACACACACACACACACATATATATATATATATATATATATAGCCATTTTAAGGAGCATATGAAGCATGGAAGTTCAGATACTTGGTAAACCACGATATGTTATAGAAAGGAATGTTATCATGAGACCATTCAGAAGCAGACAGTTTTCTCTCATTATACCTTAACACAAGAGTTAACACATAATAAAGGATATAGCTCTGCCTTTTAGGAAATTTTCTTCATCAGTATAACCACTGCTTTAAGACTATATACTGCACTAGGGAATTCAACCAGGAGACTGAATAGACATGCACTCTGTTCTCATGCTATGCACCCTGACGTAGAATCTCACCCAGACACACTGGCATCCTAAACTTCCCCCTTTTAACTATGCTTAAAAGGCAGAGTATAGGTCAAGAGTGCCTATCATTATGCTTTGTGTTCCTTTGCACCACACAAATAGTATTCATAAGAACACAATGTACTTTCATACCTACAAGTACCAAAAAAAATCTTAAAATCCAGCAAATCAGAATTGCTAAACTCATGAAGGAATACACATATAATTGGTTATCCAAAAATTAAATAAGGGGGATATATTGAAGACTACACAGTAGCCAGGGGATAAATGCTTGGAAATCAGATGCTGGGGTTATGAAAACAGCTTGACGTCAGTGGAAAAGAGGGCATCTCATACAAACCACTTGCTGAATGCTGTCTAACAGACCAAGCAGAGGAGAACCCACAAGACACTTTCATTCCAAATTCTAACATACCCACGGAAACTGGTGTTAATTAATGAGTATATATGTACATATTCTACTAACTCTAGTTCTGACAGACCAGTGTGTGTGTGTGTGTGTGTGTGTGTGTGTACATGCATAAGTGTGCACATATGTATGCACCTACACACTCTGGATTCCTAGGGGATTCCAGAGCTATTTGCAGCATACTAGCAATGTGGAAGAGTCTAGAATGAAGAAGGTAAGAAATGGTGAAAGGTAAAGTTTGGGATCATTGTTCCATATTAATTTTGACTCATTTTCCACTTAGGGATATGAAGGGAAATGGAAAGAAGTTAGGAGGAGCAAGGGGTTGAGGAAAGAATTCAAAAGTCATTTCCACCAAGCAGGTGAAGAAAAAGTGATGTGTCCAAGAAAAACGAGCGTATAGTAGAGAAACTTGTCTAAATCTCTGTCACCTTGACCACGGCGTGCACTATCTGTTTTTGCGTTTTGTCTGCAGAATTTTTGGCTGCCTCCTTTTCCTAGCCCAGCCATCTGGTTTATCTAAATTAAGCCATGGGTTGCATTAACACACAGGATGTACCACTCCCTCCCCCAGCCCCCACTGCTCCTTTTAGTGGCGAGAACCCATGAGCAGACAGAGTCAAGAGAAAGAACTGAAAACCACGAAGATGGAAACAACTGTCCAAGCATGACATGGTGACAACGATTCACAGGATGCCAGTGCACCTCGTTCCCCAAGGGACATCTGCTTCAGTGGGTCCTGAAAACTTCAAGCCAGAGGTGACCCAATCTACTATCTCTCTAATCTAAGGGTGTGAGAGGTTTAGGAACACAGGACAACAATACAAACTCAAAATCAGCAGTTCTTAGGAGCGTAGGAGAGAACAATTGTGGAAATGGCATTGAAGCAGAAGATGATAACACTTCATTGATAAAAGTGAGAAAGGAAAAGAAGCACAGTCCATAAGAACAAAACACATTCTACATTTATCCTGTCAATAGAAGTAAAGATCGCGTCAACAAGAACTTGAAATCAGAGCAAACAAGTACAGGTGATGTTGTCTCAGAGAAAACACTTCACCCTGGGAGGCAGAGCCTGCTTCTAAGCCAGCATTCCCTGAAGCAGAAGACCTTTATAAGGCTAGGTGTTCCCAGTGGACACCAATGTGGCCTTTGTTTAGATAGTTTATTAATTAGCATTTACTTCTTTCACTACTGGGAATATAGACAGGGAAAAAAGAAAGTAATTCATTCCATTCATAAACTTGGAAGCATGAGGCGAGGGCTTGCCAACTCAGTTCTTTGTACTCTAACCCTGTACAGTAACACAGTTTCAAGTCTACTAGAAGTAGTGCTCATGGGGTGAGTTTAAAAGGAGCTCTGACTCAGTAAGCACAACATCAAAAGTAGTTCTCTTGGGATGTTGACCAGCTGTGCTTTTCTTAGCAGGTTATATCTGTATTTCTATGCTTCTGTAACACTAGTTCTTACTTGGAGCTGGTTTCTCTTGGATTTCTATCATGGCTCAACATTAACTCAGGGAATAGTTTGGTAGCATGGTTGAATACACCTGGAGGGCAAATTTAGACATGAGAGCATAATCTATAATCCCTGTTTCAACATTAAAGACACACAGGTAGTTTAGACACCAAGGGGGCTGTATGCAAAAATGTCTTGAAAGGCTTACAAATCACTCAAGATCCAGAGTCTCCAGAGTCTTTATCCAGAGATAAAGAAGTGACAGACCCACATGTGCTCTAGAATTCCTTAGCATATTCTCTCTTTTAAATTATCTTATAAAGCAGTTTTAAATTCACAGAAAACTGCAAAGAAGGTCCTGAGATTTCTCATGTTCCTTATCAGCTAAATTCATAGACTTCCTCACAAAGTAGAATGTTTGTTACAATTGTCAAACCTTTACTAATTCATCATAACTGTACACACCAATTGTTCTCATTGGGTTATTGAGACACCATAACCAGAAGTTCACTATCTCAAAGTCCTTTGTTCAATGCTATGAGTTAGAAATGGGGGAAGGATCACTAGATAACTACTGTCCTTTTTGCTATCTAAATAATTGCCTCTTCAGAGGCCTAGAGAGAATACACACTGCTCTATCAGAAGACCAGATTTCACTTCCCAGCATCCACCTGCTACTCCAACTTAAGGGGCTCTGACACACTCTTCCTCCTCTATAGGCAACTGCACATACATACAAACACAGACATGCACACATATACATAATTAAAATAGAATACATCTAAAATTGTTTCTGCTTTTGTCTTTCCATTATAGGAATTGTGTGGTTTGTAGACTTTTAAGATTATCTCTTATTTTTTCCATGATACTCATATGCACGTAAGTTCTCTCTAAATATTTTCATGATTTGAAAATTCCTTTGTTAAGCATTGAATAATATTTCACTTTATTAATGTACCATCACTTATTTAACTACTTGCTTACTGAAGGGCATCAAGGTAGTTTCCAATTTCCAACAATAATTCATAAGGAGGATGTTAAAAACTAATTGGTTTTGTGTGTGTGTGTGTGTGTGTTCAGGGATGCCAGACCCTTCCAGTGCTGTTGCACATTCTTGCATCTCTATCAGCAATGAGTCAGTTGTACTTGTCCTATGCCTACTAGCATTTGGTGTTGTCATTGTTCCAGACTTGGGCCATTGTAGTAGGAGTGTGGTCCCATGAGTTCTTGAGTACCCTGCTCCCTTGTAGAGATTTAGTAGCGTTAATAAATAATCTTTTGGTTAGGCTTTCTGGAATCCTCCACAAATATCCCTCTAAGTTTCCAAACTGTCTTAAAACCTACCACAGCATCATTAGAGACTACTAGCCACATGTTCTAGGAAAGATGTAGTTATGGGAAACTAGAATAATCCACTACACAAAACTTCTTATAAAACTTCCTAAGATGGAGACAAAAATGGAAAGAAACTGGGGAAGAGGGCATGTTTGTGTTTTTTTCTGCAGGATGCTAAAGGAGCATGGTGGCCACCAGAGTGATGGGTAAGACATGCTGATGCCAAGACAAAGAATGATGCTGAACTGTGAGCTTGCTGAGTGCCCTGACAATGGTGACTGGGAAGATGTATTGGACATAAGTTCGCGACCCACCATTGCTTACCTATACTCCTGATGGGACAAGCTGCCTTGCCTCAAGTTCTTAGACCTTGTGGAACAGTGAATCAAAAAGAGAAGTTATAATACCTCTTGTATTGCTATTAAATGTGACCAGTTATTCAGACTCAATCATGGACTGGTCTAGAAATCAATCCAATATTGAAAATAACAGTCTTCATTTGGAAGTCTGGTTCCGGACATTTTCAGAGACATATATGGAAATTAGCTGCAGTTCTCTATGATGTTATGTTAGCAAGAGATAAAGTTGGGGCAGGATCTAGATTTCAAACAGAAATAGCACATGTGTTAAGGCTTTTTTAATTGTCAAGTTAAAAACACTTTTGTTTCTTTTACAGTATTTAATGTAAGTTACATTGATTGTACACCTTATAATTGTGTCTTTGTTTTGAAATCCTGCATGTCAGTTATGGAGGTCTATCAACTAGCTTTTGTTTTGGTGCCCTGAGTATCACAGAACCTTGTTATTCTAAAAATAGCTTGCAAGTACTGGAAGAAATGAGACAGGCTTTAAGTAGAATCAAGAGGGTAGTGGGTTTGATTATTGCTGGTATAACAGCTTTAATTACATTAATTGCTAGCACCACTGCTTCTACAATTGCTGTGACACAAGAAGTTAAGACAGATACTTTTGTTAATCATTTAGCAAAAAAATGTTACTAATGTGTTGAATATACAGGAGAATTTAGATAGGCATTTAGAAGAACAGATTGATGCTCTTTATCCTATTCAAATTACTGGAAGGGGTTCAGAATTTAAGGGTAAGGAGCCATCTTGAGTGTCATGCCAAATACCATTGGATTCATGTTAGTTCTACAATTTACAGTGGTAGTAATTATAATTAGGAAGAAGTTTAATGATACTTGCAGTGTATTTGGCATAATTCTAACACCTCTCTGGAAGTTCTAACAATACATAGGGAGCTTATGAATTTTAAGAGTGCTGCTCTGCTGAGCGTTGATGTGGTAGATACTGCAGATAAAATTACCAATGGCCTGAAGTCAGTATTTCTATTTTGGTCAAGCTACAAGAATGGCATATATAGCTTGATCATGCTAGGCCTTTTGATCCTGGAAATACTTTTATTCCTGCCCATCATGTTAAAGCTTGTCTATAACTACATCAACAGGTTGCCTGTCAAAGTACATGACTTGAAACTGAAAATGGACTCCTAGACAGAGTTATTAAATTAACAGGCTGGCAAGCCAAGGATGGGTAAGATTCTGCACAGAGCCTTAACAACCTAAAACAGAAGTGCATTACTTTTGGTAATGCATATTCCATGATTGGTAAGGAATTCATAGGAATGCCTTAAGGAAGGCATTCTTGTCAGAACGACCTAAGATAGGCTCAGTCTTGTTAATGAAATAAAAATGGGGGAGAGGTGGAGAGCCTTTGAGGCTGCTTGGCAAGAATCTGACATGGGCCAAGTTCAAGGAAATGGGCTTCTTGGCAGGAATATGACATTAGTCAAGGACAAGGAAGTAGGCTTCAGGCAGGAATTGGACATTAGGCTAGAACAAGAAGTAATTTCAGGTAGGAATCTAAATCTTAGTCTAGAACAAAGAAGTAATTTCAGGCAGGAATATAAATCTTAGGCTAGAATAAGGAAGTAGGCTTCAGACACGAAAATAACCTTGAGTTAGGACAGGGAAGTAGGCTCAGATACTTTGGTCATCATGATAAGCCCTTAGAAATAGTTATCATGGGAGTGTTCATGTAATTGAGATTAATGCCTTGCTTTTTCTTTCACTATTTGTGTTTATTGTCTTGCTTGTTCCTTGACTATTTGCATCTATTGTATTGCTAGGCCCTCAACCTAGAACTGACCTTTATACATGCATGTAATTAAACTTGTATAAAAGCACAAAAGAGGAGGGGGGATGGATGGGATAAGGGGTTCTAGGGAAGGGGGAATGAGGAAAGGGAATGACATCTGTATTGTAAATAAATAAAATATCCAATAAAATGGAAACAAACAACAATTATATATATATATATATATCCTGGTACCATTCCTAGTGCTTTGGGACCCTTAAAGCACTACTGTCCATTAGCATTTCACAGCCCAGAGAACCAGAACAAAAACGCTCAATTAACATGTACCAGATCACAAATCTCAAATTCAAATTCAAAGATAAAACTTGAACCCATATAATCTGAGAATACAGCATGATTTTAAATCTTCTTGTTAAATTTCCTTCCAAAATCAGTTCAAGGGCTGGAGAGATGGCTCAGCAGTTAAGAGCACTTCTTGCTCTTCCAGAGGAACCTGTTTCAATTTGTATCACCCTCATGGCAGCTCATAAAGATCTGTACTTCCAGTTCCTGGGGATCTAACACATTCATCTGACCTCCTCAGGCACTAAGCATGCATGTAGTGCACAGACATGCATACAAAGAAAACACTAATACACAGAATCACCTAGTTGGAACTGGTTTTGATGGCACAAAAGCATCAAAGAGAAGAGTTGAAGCTTGGCACCAGGGGAGGACAGGAGAGGCCATTGGTGAAGGTACAACATCAGTTACCATGGAGACCCCACTATATTGAATATGTCAATGCTGTATGATGACCACCAAGGATAGCAGTGGATGTAGAATGGAGCCAACCTGAGTCTACAAAGCAAGTTGTGTGTCTTTTGGTGGCAGAGTCCTAGAAGTAGAGATGCCTAAGTCCTTCTCACAAAGCTCAGAAGAACATGATTCGGTCCCAGACGTTGGACACTGAGCTTACCTGTGGGACTTGGTTTTGCTTTATTCTGATTATAACTGTCCCCCTGTTCTTCCCTTTTGGGATTAGAACTATATAACTTATTTTTTATTTTATAGGAGTTGATGTTGAGAAACTTTGTACTTTTAGAGAGACATTGGATTTTAAAAAAAAACATGACTTTTAAAGTGTTTGAAGTGTTAGACTGTGGGACTTTTGAAGGTATGCTACATTTTATATATTGTAATTATTATGTATTAATATGAGAATTTGGAGATAACAAGAAAGGAAAAGTTCTGGTTTAATGGTGATATATTTGTGTGTCAAGGGGTCAGTTGTGTGGCTTAGTTCTGTCAATTTTACATAACTAAGAGTCATCTGTGAAGAAGGAATCTCAACTGAGAAATTTCACCGTGTTGGCCTATAAGCAAGACTGTGAGGTCATTTTTCTTGATTGAAGATTGATGTGCCAGAGCCCAGACTGCTGTATGCAGTGCTACCCTGAGGCAGGTGCTCACAGCTTGTATTAAAAAGCAGGCTGAACAAACCATGGAGAGATATCCAGTAAGAACCATTTCTCAATGGTCCCAGCTTTGTTTCCTGCTTCCAAGTTCTATCCCTGACTTCCTTTATAATATACTGTAAACCGTCAGATCAAATACTCCCCAAACAAACAAACCAAACAGCAAAAAGACACCCATGTTCATAAACTAAAATAAATCTTAATATTTCAAACAAACCCGTTTCTTTAGAATTCAGAACATCATTGACAAAATTATACTAAAATATACATTTTTTTGTGAGCAGACTGGGAGGTAAGCTGGCTAATAAAGAGAGGGTGCTGACAGACCTTCAATCTCTTCCTTGCTTGCTTCTTTCACATTCTTCTTCTGTCTGACCCGCTCCCTGACTCTACTTCATCAACAGAACCTCTGAGGCCTGGACATACACCTCAGCTGCTCCTCCTAAGCTCACTACTGATGCACTTGGTTAGGCATCTGTCTTCGTTTTCTTACTTAAAAAAGTTATGTTCCCCTTCCTGCCTGTGATCAGAATGCTTTAAATGTTGCAGTGATGCCCCTCTTCAAAGAAACAACAATGGGAGGACTGAAAGCATCACATAATCTCTTCCTACACAGCCACACACAAGGACACACCAGAAATATTCTAGAAGATACTTATTAAATTATGATACTAGATTGTTATATAAAAATATGCACAGGACATCCTAAATAAACTATTTATTAACAACATTCTAGACCTTATCCATACCTCAAATAGATATAGAAGCCACACACATACACATACTTATCCTGGAAATTATTTCTACTGTTAATATAGTGATAATTTACTTTCACAACAAATTCACAATATGTATATTATTTCATGTAGTAACACAGGGTAAACTCAGATGCACTGCAGCTTAGTAACCCATCTAAGTCCAGGGCTTCTAGCATAAATGGAAAGAGGTTGAGCTCATATTTTATGTCAAACCTCTAAACCCAAAACGTTCTTCCAGCTACTTTTTGCTCACTCAAGTATATCAATTCCCACTTTGCTCCTGACACACTTCTTGCATTTCCTATTTTCCTATGAACCCCTGAACACATTTATACGCTGCTGCCTCAGCTTAGTACAACTAATAGAGAAAAATTAGTTGAGGGTCCAGTAAAAATGTTGTATTATTTAGGTAGCCCAGGCTAGCATCAAACTCATTAGGTAATCAAAACTGATGCTGACCTTCTAATCCTCCTACTTTAACAACCCAAGCTCGATTTTAGAAGTAAGAAACAATTCTCAGTTTATGTGGCATTAAGGATCAAACCCAGGGCATTGTACATGTTAGGCAAGCAGTCTACAAACAAGGCTACATCCCTAGATCCTACTTTCTTTAGTCTGAGTGATTGGTTGTATAATAAAACCTACAATCAAACAAAGAAAGTTCTCAGGAAATGCATATCCAGTCACATAGAAGATAACAGCTACTATTTAAGAAGCATCAGATTTTTATACAATTCAACTTTTAAAACATTTGCATTTGGGAGCTAGAGAAATGGCTTAGTGGTTAAGAGAACTTGCTTCTGTTCCAGAGGACGAGGGTCTGATTCCTTTGATTCCTTGCATCCACATGGCAATTCAATATATATATATATATATATACATATATATATATATATGTATATATATATATATATGAGGTTGATATATTATTAAATCCATTTTATAAAGGGGATGATCAAGGTGTGAGAGCAATGAGTTGGCTTTATATTGTTGTGCATCTAGTAAGAGGCATTCTTGAATCTATGAGATCTGGGTGTCCTCAGTGTCATCCTGCATGCTGGTCTCAGGGAAGTTTCTTATTGTGGGTATACATAGGTTGTAAAATAGTGATGAGAGAAAACTAGGTAAAGAAGAGTTATCAACAGAATATATGTAGAGTGAAAATTTGACAACATTTGACAGATGCACACACACACACACAGATACACACACACACACACACACACACACACACACACACACAGAGACAGAGACAGAGACAGAAAGAGAAAACCTTACTATAATAAATAGAGCAGACCTATCACACACCCCAGATTTTATCATTGCCTTTTATTATCTTATGTTCTCTGCTTTATCATGTCCACATAAGAACATTATATGTATAATACATTAGTTTCTGTGTCCTAGAATTCTACAAAAATGGAATTACACAGTATGTATTTCTTGTCTAACCTCTATGATCAGTATATTTACTTTGATTTATCTTGTCATTTTATGGCTAGCATTTTGCCCCTTTTCACTGTTATTCAGTGGTACTCTACCATTATCTTGATTACCTGTGGTTGAGAGCTATGAAAAGTAAAGCTACTATCACATGCAAATGCAAGTCTTGTGTGCACTTGTGTTCTCTTTTTCTCACACAGACACCTAGGATGAGAAGGGTGAATTCAATGGAAGAGTGCTGTGGGATCATTTCTTTCCAAAGCTGCAATGAGGGAAGTCTGTCAACAGTGGAGAGTATATGGATTTAGGCAAAGAATGAGTAGCTACTTCACATTTGAAGAGAGAGTAACAGATTAACTCGGACACATCAACAGAACAAATGTTATCTTGAGCCTGCACTCCACTGAGGATCCAACACAGTAGCCAATGACTGTTTGGAAAGAAGTTCTGGTTTACCATGCCTTTGAAACATCAATTTAAAAGTGTGTTTGGCACTCAATACACTATACTGTCTGCCATGGATTGATTCAAATGGTATAATGGCACAAACTTATAAGAATATCATTATCTCTTAAAGAAAAAAATTATCTCTATTTTGTCGATTTTCTTAAGATTTTTTTCATTCCTATTTTATGTGTATGGGTGCTTCGTCTACATATATGTCTGTGTAACACTTGAATTCAGTGCAGGAAGAGACTGGAGGAGGGTGCCATGCCTCTGGAACAGGATGTACAGATGGTTTGGTAGTTACTGTGTGGGTGCTAGGAACTGTACCCCAAGTCTGCAAGAACAACAAGTGCTCTTGACTGCTGAGTCATCTATTTAGCTCTAGTGTTCATCCTTTTTAAGGAGGGAGTATCTCTGTGTGGAAACAAAGATCTATAAAGTTATCTTAGAAAGCTCATGAATCCAGTGACTTTTCGAGGTTTACCACAATTGATTGTACTGGCTGGTGTTGTGGTATAAGCCACGGACATTGGAGTTTATCATTACAGGTTTCAGCCTTTCTTGGATTATCTCTAGACACAAACCAAGGTTCTTCAAATAAACAACAACAACAAGGAACCCTTTCCTTTATTAAAAAGTGTTTACTCTTTTATTAGATTTCATGAAACTCTGAATTAATTTTCCCAGAAATTCCACCAATCTAAATACTCACCTACATCACAGCCCAATAGCCTGACCACCATATGTGGTGTGATCCGTCTCTACTTCTCATCTTCTCATTCCTCATCTCCCTAAGATGAGTCTTCACTACTTCCTAGCTTTCCCTCTTGTAGTGAACTCTCCACGGGCTCCCTTCCATACAGGCAGTGGAAAGACACACCCACTTTCACTGAAGAAATCAGATCCAGCTCATTTGATTTAAAGGCCTGGAGGACTAACCATAAAGATGTCCTATTTCTTCATGTTTGAGCCTTGGAATGGAGCTCTAGACAAAGATGTGCTAAGGTTTGGATATGTTTCTGCCTCTCTGCCACCAAGGTTAATGTTCATATTTTGGGAACATATTTTCTGAGTAAGTATTGGGAGATGGTAGAAAGTTTTAAGAGGTAGGGCTTAGTAGAGGATCTTCAGGGAAACTAGAGCAATGCTCTCAAGATAGACTGCCCATTCTAAGCCTCTCTCTGACTCTCTGTGTGTTTGACAATGTGACCCCTGCATGGGTTCCACTATGAGAATCCCCACAAGGTGAATCAGAGAGGGACCTTCACTCTCAATGATGCCATGTTCTTTCAAGTTGTACCCTTGCAAACTCTAAGCTAAATAAAATGCTTCCTTTACTTCCTATTTTGGATATTTCACTAGAGTTACTAAAAGCTGACTCTAGCAAGCGTTACAAAGTTTTCAGTTTGGGCTGACTTTCATACTTATGATGTTTTGTCTCAATTGTAGAGCATTAAACCCACTTTGTATTTGGGAAATGAAGGGAGATATTGATTGACCTTTAGTGGAAAGGCATATATAGTAAAACTCTTCCAAAGCTTTAGGACTATTATTGATCCCTTGGCAGATGAATCTTCCATAGTGAGACTAAATTTAGGTATAAAGGAAAAGATGCATTGCAAAGACCCCAAACGCTAGAGTTACAATACATTAATTCACAATTCTGAAAACCAAAGTAGAAGGATCACAGCTCTAACTCCTCTGCATGGAACTGAAAGACAGCAGGGTTTAGGCTAACCTGGTGCTAGGTACTAGTTTGTAAACAAGGTATGTGTTGATGGAGATGAAAGCAGTTTTCAAAGAGCAGTGACTCCAGTGAGAGATTTTGCTGGATCTATATTACAACAGGGTATTTGTCATACAGGTCCTATTTTAATATAAATTTAGTTGAGCAAATATGTTTTGATTTTGGTGAGCTACTTGATTGAACCCTAAGGTGAACAGAGATGTGATCCTACAAACAGCTTCTAGAATACTCTTATTTGAAACTGCTTTTAATGAGTTTTTTTAAATTAAATATCTACTTTGATAATTGTAAGGATTTTTTTTAAAATTTAACTTATATCTCTTCATTTGTTAAGAAAAAAAATAAACCTGAAGTAAATTCCATCTTTGGAAAATGAAAATTATCACAAAAGTATCATGAGATAAAAATTCAAGCACATAACAAAGCAATTAATGTTTGCAGAGATATTATTAAAGCCAATATTTGTAGACGATGTCTATAAAACAAAGGAAAGATGAACGGGTTTTTTAAATGCCTAGAAAGGGTATATATCTTTATGATGAATGGCAGTATTCCTGGGTGAGATTAGCCTACAGCAGCAAACCCAGGGAAGTGTGCCAGGCTTGCTTCCTTGTTATGGCTTAGATTCTACTCCAACACGGTCCCTCTCTGCACATTCAGAGAAAATTGCATGGACTACCCTGAAAAATAACTGAATACAAAGCAAGCTTCAGTGTCTATTTTCATACAGAGGAAACAGATGCCTGGAGGCAGACTGGTCCCAGGTTCCCAGACAGCAGTGGAAAATGCTACTTTCAAATTCTTCCAGGTGACTCTGACCCCTTAGTCTTTCCATCTACAAATTGACAGGATCAGGTAACCAAACTGTCAAGGCCATATTTTAATGGAACCTTGAAGGTCTTGCCTAACCCATGTCTAAAGAAGAGGAGAGATACACAGCAGCTCAGAGGTAAATAGCTTCCTTTCCGAAAAACTCCTTATTCCTATTTGTTCACAAGTCGCAGAACAGAGCCTGCTATAAAATCCCTGTGATTCTATAAATCCACCAGGCCCAATTACATCTCACCTCTCTGTGGAGCACAGATACCCCGTTTGCTGACACCTACTGTGAGAGTGAACTCTCAACAAATGCTCCACAGTGAATGTAAAACACAGCTGAGCGAGCTTTACCCTCCAGTCACGGGTAAAAAATTACAAACTGCTTCTGGATGATGTATTACCATTGTGTCTAAAATGCATGGCAACCCTTGGTAGATGGGTAGAGCCTTAGTAAGCAAGGCCTTTTTCTTTTCTTTTCTTTTTTTTCTTTTTTTTTTTTTTTTGGTTTTTGGTTTTTCAAGACAGGGTTTCTCTGTGTAGCCCTGGCTGTCCTGGAACTCTCTCTGTAGATCAGGCTGGCCTCGAACTCAGAAATCCATCTGCCTCTGCCTCCCAAGTGCTGGGATTAAAGGCATGTGCCACCACTGCCCGGCTAAGATTTATTTATTTTACTTATATGAATGAGTACACTGTAGCTGTCCTCAGACACACCAGAAGAAGGCATTGAATCCCATTACAGATGGTTGTGAGCCACCATATGGTTGCTGGGAATTGAACTCAGGACCTCTGGAAGAGCAGTCAGTGCTCTTAACCGCTGAGCCATCTCTCTAGCCTAAGGCCTCTTTATCTTAGAGAGTGTTGCCCTGATGTGATAAAGACATAGATCTCCACTGAGAACTGGCTGGGGGCTTGGGCTCTCCTGTAATTTGGCTTTGGGATGAGTGACTCTCAGTTTTTTTCATGTGTGGAATAGACTTTTAGCAAGTTCTGTTGGACATTAATGGAATTAAGGACTTGGCAGAGTACTGGATACATAGCCGATCAATAAATGCTAACCTATTCTTTGTCTTGTATGAAGTTATATACCACATTTCAAATGCATTGCAATGTTATGCTGGCTGAAGTATCACAGACCAATATAAATTTGTTAGAAGTCTATAATCATGTGTCCTGGATGATATAGGAACCTCTGAATGTAAAGACTGTGACCCCCAGAAAGGAGTCCTTTCTATGGAGAGTGAGCCTTTGTCTCTACCTGGTCATCTGTGATGGGTCACCCCCTTTTATATCCAGTCCCATTTACTGTTGGGAAGGTTTAACTTCTAGAATATGCTTCTTTAAATTGGGCTGACATTTGCTTCTCTGTGCCAGCTAGAACCACCGATGGGTTCTAGTTCAGTCTACTAAGTCACCAAAAATAATACCAATATACTCGATAACAGAAGGTTGAGATAAGATGGAAAAGTCACTTATCTGAACTATGTCACAATAGGCGAGGCTTCAGAGGATTGCTCATATCTTGCCTTAGTTGGGGTTTCTATTGCTGTGATAAAACACTGTGACCAAAAGCAACTTCCTGATGAAGGGGTTTATTTTAACTTAAAGCTTTCTGATCATACTCCATCACTGAGGGAACTCAGGATACAATTTGTTCAGGGACATGAAGGCAAGAACTGAAGCAGAAGCCATGGAGGAAGGCTGTTTTCTGGCTTGCTCTTCATGGTTGTCTCAACCTGCCCTCTTATAACACCTAGGATTGCCTGCCCAGGGGTAGAACTGTCCACAATGTGCTGGGTCCTTATATATTACCCACTAATTAACAAAATACATCACAGGCTTGTCTACAAGCTAATCTTCTGAAGGAATTTCCCCAACAGTTCTCTCTCCTCAGATGACTCTAGCCTGTGTCGTGTTGACAAAACAAAAATGTCAGATATCTCTCCTCTAGGGTAAAGAAATTCTAAAGGCCAAGAGGGAAGAGGCTGAACTGAGTATTTATAAATGATGAGGGTTGACCCACACTTCCATCTTTGGATGGAGGGAAGAATATGCTACAATATTGTTCATTCAGGTAAAGAAATGGAAAGGTGTTGGGTTAAATGGGAGATGGTGCTTATATTGCATGACAGGCATTCGTTCATCAGGGTCTGTTGCTAAGTGACTACAGAAAGAAGAGTGAGGACGTGCCATTTAGAAAGATTTCTTGTCCATCAATGAGACTCTGTGCAATAAAGATATGTCTAAGTTTAGTGATATGGCTCAGTGTTAGAGTGCTTCACTGATAGTAATGATATTTATGATAGTTCCTTGAGGAATAATAAAATATAGACAATAAGACATAATGCCACTGTTATCATTGGTGAATGAACTTGAAAACAAGAAACAAGTATGAACCTTTGAATGCTATTTCTGCTTTTAAAAGTTATAAAGGCTAATGTCAGCAATTTTCAACAGCAAGATCAACACAGCCACTCACAAGCTGGGTCTCTCAATGGTCACACCAAAAGTGAAAGTATCAAGAAAGATGAAGAAATGAAGGGGAGACTGTGTGAGATTGTGTATTCTTCTTCTCACTCAACAGATCATGAGTTTTACTATTGTATACTTAAAGATACTTTTCTCTTAGGAAGACATAGTAAGAAGTGGCTGGAAAATCACCTTAGGTGTGAAGATGTGAGTCTTAGGTACTAGAAAAAACTCAGAGACTTTTTCTTAATCAATAAATGAAAAATTTAGTAAAGCACAGGCTAAATGTGCTAAATGAGGGAGAAAAACACTTCGTATAGGCAAGCCATATTGGTGATCAGAGGTTACAAGCCCTCTGGAGAATCTGCCTGAGTAGCCAATGGAAACACAAATACTCTCCTAAATGTAGAGCCAGCCTCCATTGCTACAGAACAGATACAGGATGGGAATGGGTGATTTGGATGGAGGAAGGGAGAGACGGTTGATGACAGGGTATTATTACAGAGCTCAGGGCCACAGAGTTCTTTAAGCAAGATAAAGATGCTAGGGACCTACTGATATTCTCTAGTTCCTCTAGAAGGCATTTGATCCAGCTCACCAAGGCCCCCAGTAGTCTGCAGAAGGCAAAAGGGTTGTAATGAGCTGGGTGGCCCGTTCTGTACACGCTCAAGCTCGGTCAGTTTCTAGTTCTCCAATGCCATTTGCTAACCTATTTGGGATCTTTAGGGTGGGAGCTCCTCAGTCTCTCCACAGCCTAATCTCTCTCCAAAGGGGTCCTCGGCCTGTGGCCATTTCTCTATTGTGCTGTACAGTCACACAGAGAGACAGACATCTCCAAACAGTTAATGGTCTCCAGGGGAAAGCTGGACCACTCTCTGAAGCCCTCTGCTGCCCTCCACCGGCTACATGTGATGGGCAAAGTTTGCTGTTCAGCTCTGGGCAAGTGCAGTATAAAGTGGATTACTGTAATCATCTCTCAGAAGGCTAGGTGAACTTCCACTCTGCCCCAAACAGAAGCTTACTATACTGAAACACAAGTACATGATAGAATAGGTGAAGTTTCACTCTGAAGACTCTACTCACAACAGGGACGCTCACTTTTCATTTCCTAAGTACATGTTGAATGTTATGGTCCCAGGCATGGCATGATTATAGAGGTATGAAAAAGAACAGGAATTCTGAAAAAAGCCTGCAGTGGTCAGCCCTGAAATTACATACAATCAAGTATCATTATAGGAATGAGATAGGTTGTAATGCTTTTAGGAACACACACACACGGGGTGGGAGAGAGAGAGAGAGAGAGAGAGGGAGAGGGAGAGAGAGAGAATGCAAGGGAGTATAAAGGAAGAGTTGGAAGGAGAAACTCAGAAGAGGTAAAATGATACAGATACAGTTTTAACTTAAAAAATTATTTCAAAGAAGACTTCCCAGTGCTTTATGCCCAACTACGTTTGATCCATGCCCAGGCATCCAACTCTAGTACAAAAAAAGTAACTTATTCTCAGATTCCAAACCTAACAATTTCCAGAAATAAACATCTCATGTAAATGTACATTTTATGTGTGATGCTCTTGTTTTGAAGGCATAAAACTTTAAAACATAAGACTTACTATCAGTGTCTTTCATAATTGGAAAGTTACTGAAGGAACAGTTAAGAGCCAAGCTGTGAGGAAGTAAGAACAAAGACAATTATTTAGTGCTGTGGGGATAAGGAGAAGAAGGAAGAACAATCTATCTGACATGCCACTTGTATGTTTGGAAGGAAGGAAGGAAGGAAAGAAGGAAGGAAGGAAGGAAAAAAGGAAAGAAGGAAAGAATAATGTATCCTCAATTTCTATAAGTTTAAATAGAACTCCTTTAGCAGAATCTAGAGCATGACCCATGATTTGGTGTGTATGTAGTATATGCATATATGTGTTCACAAGTGCATGCATGAGCTTGTGATGGAGAGGATCAATGTCAGGTCTCCTCCTTGATCATGCTCCACCTTAATATTTGAGACAAGACCTCTCCCTGAATCTAGAGCTCGCTGATTTGTCTAGACTAACTGGCCAATGAGCCCCTAAATCTCTCCTGTGTCTATCTCACATGGATTACACATGTAGACCACCACACTCAGCTCTTTGTGTGGGTGCTAGAGATCTAAACTCAGGTCCTAACACTTTCAAGGGAAGCACTTTATCAACTGAACCAACTCTTGAGGCTTCGGCTTCACACTCTTTCTGTAACATCAGTAGCAGCTTTTATATTGTTCTCTAGTGTCTACAAGTGCATTTGAAATGCAGCTTTATCTCAAATAGTATGTACCCAGAACCCCAGAAGAAAGTTCCAGACATTTACTCTCCAATTCAGTCACACCGTGCTTCACTTCCTCCTTAATTTTTTTCTTCCTCTCTTGTTGCATTTATTCAATTTTGTCTCAGCCACTTTTTCTAGAAAGGCAAACTTAGTTCCTACTGTGTCTCTCTAAGGACATTTGCCCATGGACAGTCATTTTTATTCTGCTCATCCCCAGGTCAGCTTCTCTAAATCTTGAACTTTAGAAACCAGCCAGGTAACATCTATTTCCCATCTATGAAGCTTTACTTAAGATTCCTGAGGGTCATGGCCCATGCCGTCACTGTTTGCCTTTATCACCTCCCTGCCTGCCTGTGTCCTAGGACAGTAGTAACCAATCAAAGTTGGCACAGCTGTATTATATCTTAAGAAACTTAAGATTAACTTGGATTAGCTGGAACCTTCTTTGAGCAGTTTGTTTCATTTTCTTTCACCTATGGGCCACCGTATGAATTGTTCCTCCATGTTCCCCCTGTAATCATTGCTAGACTTGCAAATGTTGTCTCCATTGACAATCCTAGTAAAGCAGCTCTTAAAAACAGTTAGACTCAGAAACAGAAAAAGAGTTAGCCTCAGAATCAGGGAGCCTCACTCAATTTGAGAAGCAATCAGATTACACTGTCGTGGTATGAGATTACTGGTAGACTAGTGCCCACGATGTGCCAGCTTCTGCGCTAGGTACTTCATTTCACTACATGCTGACAACTACCTTTTGATAGTTTAATTTAAAGTGAAAAAAATGTAGAGATTAAGGAATTTTCTTGAAGTTTTCACTCACCTGATACCAAAGCCTGCCCTTGGAAACATGTTTTTTGTTTTGTTTTTTGTTTTGTCCACTGTTTTAGTTAGAGTTCCAATTACTGTGATGAAACATCATGTCCAAAAGCATTTAGGGGGGAGATTATTTAGCCTGTATTTCCACATCACAATTTATTATTAAAAGCAGTCAGGGCAAGAATTGAAATGGGGCAGGAACCTGAAGGCAGGAACTGATGCAGAGGTTGTGGAGGAGTGGTACTTACTGGCTTGCTCTTTATGGCTTGCTTAGCCTGCTTTCTTATAGAACCCAGGACCACCTGATCAGGGTATTGCCACCCATAATCAACTGGGTCCTCCCACATCAATCACTAATTTAGAAATGCTCTATAGGCTTGCCTTCAGTCTGAGATGTTTTCTCAATTGAGGTTTTTTCCTCTCTGATGACTTGTTTGTATCAGGTTGAAAGAAAAACTAGCCAGCATCCCCCACTTAAGTGTGACTCTGTATTGTCACATCTCTGGATTCTAGATGATATTAACTTCTGGCTACAGGGCCACTTTTGGATTTATAATGACTTCAAGGAAATATTCAAAGGCTTGTGATTCTATAGAATCTCCTTTCATATTCTTTGAAAAAATTTGAGGGCTTGAAAAGCATCTAAGAGCCATGGTTAAGCAGTGAGGATTATCTAGAATTCAGCGTTAAGTGATCACCCTCATAGAGTGACTCACTATTCTTTTCACTATTATTGTCGCTCCTGGCTGAACGTGAAAAAAAATCTATGAATAGAAAGAAAGCAAGAGATCCCTTTCATTAAGACAGGATGTTGCTAAGTGTACATTCAAGCTATACAGCTGTAACACATATAAGCCATATGGTCTACACACACATTTCACCAGCAGGTTGTAAGCAACGGTTGCTAAAAAGGGCTATTATACAATATGGTTTTTTTGTTTTGGTGGTTTTTTTTTTTTTTTTGTCTCTCACATCTATAGATTTCTTTTACTCTCAATTCCTTGTCCTTTCATATTCCCCAATAGGGGAAAACACATATCTTTTAATCTCAACTGGCAATTTGCACTTCCGAAAGTAAAATTTTCAAAAGCATTTATGTGCCCACATCTGTTGCATTCATCACTATAACCCTAGTGTTTGGCCCCTGGTAGGAACTCAATAAATAATTGTGTGATTTAAATCAGGTGCCATTTCCACAATGCTCACAGCTGCCCTCATAGGCTAAATTTATGCAAGCTGATGAAGCTGTGTGACTAAGCCTGTGAACACTGATAGATGTAAATGTAAGGCTGCCTCTTTCCCATACATTATCCCCCAGGAGTGAGCAAGCCTCTTGGTTGTATGAGGCTTTGCTGTGGAAATGGTGTTGTAAATGAAAGTCTTTCCTGCACTGCAGAATGTCGAGTCCAGCACAGGCAGGCTGGCTCCTGGGTGCAATGCTACAGGTACCTGGAGAGCCATCCGCAGCAGCTGCTGGGCTCAGCCTAGTTGGAAATATAATGAACTGCAAGAATTAGCAACATAAAAGGAGACCCTCTCCACCACCTCTCAGAAGTACTGAGTAGTTAATCAAGGCAGATCCTTTAAAACAACCCTCAGATTTCCCCTCCCACCACCACCCCACCATCCCTGAAACTTGTATTTATCAGCTTCCTCCTGCTGTGCTTTTCCATGAGATCAGAAAAAAGAGTAACCCCTCGCTGGCCACTCAAGTCCTCATTAAGTTGAGACTAGCACAGTAAAGTACCAGGTCAGACACAGGCAGTCAGACATAGGCAGACCCTCATAGACTCCATCCTGGTTATTCCATCCTGGAACCAGGTCAATTCACACTCCACTTTCCACTGTTTCTTGCCTCCAGATCAACCTTTTTCACTCTTAGGATGACCTGTGTGCATACTATCAGCTGACTCTCATCTTCCTACTTCCAGATGGAGTTCTAGAAAGATATTGAAGAAAAAGGCAGAGTATCCCCACTCCTGCTTCCCTCTCCACAGGGTCACCTGAAACAATCATAGTCCCTGTCCAAAGGTTTTCTGTTAGTAGGGCTCTCCATACAGCCCTGTCTGTTGGCCACTAAACTTCAGACCTCCCTGGTTTAGTTACATCCGGGCATACTGTCTATGTAGGGCTGTTATCCTGTCCGATCCACCATTTTCTGTATGTGATATGGCAGGTTAATATTTAACTTCTCTGCTTACTAATGCTGGGAATGGCACTAGTACCCAAGTCACATGGATGTCATGAGAACAAAATAACACATTTATAGCAATTAGAACAGGGCTCAATGAAATATTAATTACTGTTATTACAGAAGCTCAGCTTGGCAAGGTTCCTGGTTTTAGCCTCAGATTTGACCTTAATCTCCCATTCCCACTCTTTTATAACAAAGGAAAATAACTGTGCAGATACTTTTTTAAATGTCATCTCTTATTTATCTTTAACATATTACCTGAAACAAATTCAGCTATTTTTTTCAGGATCCTATAAGAAATTGAACTGCTAAGGAGGTCTTGTCCAACCCAAAGCCAGAGAGAGGTCAGGTTCAAAGTCCAAAGTGAAGTCAGTCAGGACCTCCAGACTTTTAATCTAGAGAAGTCCCCTTGGTGTCCATCTTGGGTGACAGCACTGATGGATTGGCAGTCACTACCAGAATGCTGTGTTCAGAAATAATGAGGAAGGAAGAGTGCTGTGATTGATTACCAGGGTCTGCCAAGGGCACACAGGTTGGAGTGATGACGTCCGAGCCTTTGTTCTTTGTTTCCTGCTCCACTCTACCTTCCCAAAGAATTAGAAGAGTAATTCTTCAGCAGATATTGATAACGCAACTTCTTGTGAACTTCACAGGATAAGGTGGACACAGTGGGCCTTTGCAACTATTCCATCTCTCTGCCCCTGGTAGTTTATAATGTAGGCAGGAAGACAAAGAAAAGAGTGACACCTCTATTAACTCAATAGTAATTGAAAAGTGGGAGAGTTTATTGTTTCTGTTATTCACTGGTATTTTAGTAAGCACGGGAGATTTGGAAAGAACATTACTGTGCTGATATCAGAAAACTACAAAGCAAAGGGAAAGATAGCACATAGAACAAAAGGAGTTTCCAGAAGTTCCATGGAAGAGAGATGAGTCCAAGCTCAGTGTCAGAATGGCATGTCAGATAAGCCCTGCAGGAGAGGATAGTCAGAGTTCTCGGAGAGGAGCTGACAACATAGTTCTTAATATTCTTCTCTCTCCATTTTGGAGTCAGACATATGGTCTCTCCCTGCCTGCTATCACCATTTTTAGACTCTGAGACCAAACATGTCTGTACTCAGAACTTAAGCACTCAATTTAATGTTCAGAGAACTGAATATCAAGTTTACTTGATGAAATTTATTATGAGAGTAAATTCTTTTAAGTCAAGATTTCTTGACACATTAAATCCTAATAATTACCAAATAATTAATCCCCAATCTAGTTATAGATTAGGCACCCGGCGGTAAGTAGCTTCCTTAATCAGGTAGGTACTGGGATAGCTAATCTTGGTTGTCAACTAGAATATATCTGGAATCAACTAAAATCCTACAGCTGCGAACTCCTATGAGGGATGGTTCTCTTGACAGGATCATTTGAAGTGTGAAGAACCTCCCTAAATCCCGGCACATCTTCTGGTGGCAGCTTACATAAAACAACTTGGGAGAAGGAAGCTTTTGCTTTTTGCCTGCTTGCCCCCACTTTCTCTGGCAGGTTCATCTATCCTGCTGCTAAGGCATTTCTCTGCTGGTGTTAAAACCTACTTCCTCAGGATTGCAAAGTAAACCAGCAGTGATGGGAATCCTTCAAGTCTTAGCACTGGCTTGGCCCGGACTCAATTCTTGGTCTTTCTGTTAAGAGATAGACATTCTACCCAGATCACAGCCTGTGTGACACTTCGATAAATCACTCTGTGTGTGTGTGTGTGTGTGTGTGCGTGTGCGTGTGCATGTGTGTGTGTGTGTGTGTGTGTGTGTTGTGAGAGATGACAGACAGACAGACCGACAGATAGATCTCATGTCCTTTTCCATGTTTATATGTGGTGGAACACTCTGGTACAGTTATTGATGTGAGTAGAGCCCAAAAATGGATTTTAGGTGTCTTTCTCTATCACTCTCCACCTTCTTTTGTGAGACAGCATCTCTCATTGAAACTGGAACTCACCAAATTGGCTAGACTGGCTGGCCAGTGAACCCCTAGGGTCCTCCTGTCTATTCTATCCCCACATTGCTGGAGTTACAGTTTGTTGTCTCTATGTTTGTCTCTAATGTGGGTTCTTGGTACTGAGTTCAGGTTCTTATGCTAGTAAGGCAAGCTCTGTGCCCACTGAATTCTGTTACCCCACACCCCACACCCAGGTCTTGATGCTATCCCAGCTTTTCACTGGTACATAATCTCAGATTGCTGCCTGCCATCTAGGACATCTCCATTGCTCCTTATCTCCTCTCCTGTGAGGATATCTACGCTGCTCTGTTATCTGCTAAGACATTGTCTTCCTGTATACTCTCCAGAAAGATCTGTTTCCTGTTTATAGGTCTTCTGCTCTATCATTGACTCTGTGGCTAAATCTGCCAAGCCTTCCCTCCATTACTGCTGGACACAGAGCTCTTTTTTTGTTTCATCATTTAACCAGATGAACAAACAAATAAAACAAACAAACAAACAAATACAAGGCAGTAATAAGTAATCATCAAGGATATACATTTCTACAGAAGTATGTTTTTTTAAATAAACTTTTCCTTTTGATTTGTTAATCAATGTTATGCAAAGAATTTTTCTTGTTTTTTTATAGTTAGAAAACAATAAAAAACTTCAATCACAGCATAAAACAGTCTAATGTTCTCTGTTTTTTTTTAATAACATTACTACATTTTCCTCCAAGCATATTCAATACTATAATATTTAAGAAGTTGTAAAAATTCACATTACAAATTTAAATTGCAGTTTCATGGGCATATTTGAATTTTGATTTGTAAAGATCTTGGGATGATACATTCGCTAGTTCATACTATGGGAGATTCATTTCCTGCAGGAAGTTAAAAATATAAATTACAATCATATATTCCTTACTGTTAGCACTCTCTTGTTTCTCTAGAGAGCAGTTCACAATGTAGGAAGGTACAGATGTCTACATCACTCATTTATACCTTAATGTTTTGTTTGGGTTGTGTGAGTCACAATCATTGTGTTTATGCAGGACGTTATGTGCATGTCTCCATACTGAGGAAGGGTTAAAATATGCAGGGGCTCATACCTTAGTTCAGACTTCTATTGCTGTGATAAAACATAATGGCCAAAAGAAACTCAGGGAGAAAGGGTTTATTTCATCTTCCAGCATTAAGTGAATCATCCAGAAAACTCAAGACAGGGACCTGGAGACAGGAACTGATACAGAGGCCATGAAGGAATACTTGCTTTTTCTTACTGGTTTGCTCTCAATGACTTACACAGCCTGCTTTCTTACTATTTTCAAGATCACCAGCCTAAGGATGGCACTACCCACAATGAGCTTTGCCCACCCCACAAACAACAAAATAAAGCATAAGTTGGCCACCGTTCCATTGTGGCATGGACATGTTTATCAGTTGGAGTTCTCTCTTCACAGTAACTCTGGCTTGTATCAAATTGACATAAAAACTAGCCAGCATAGCTCAGTGTGTGACTAGAATTATTTTCATCCCTTTGCTGCCCATTTCTATCACTGTGGCACCTTTGTGAACTTCAGTATCTGCAACTAAAAGAGCAAGACAGCATTGAATAGTACTCCAAACATGTAACAATTGTCAACAAATAGCTACTTCTTTTAGGATTTCTGATCTTCCACTGTAGAAAGAATCTCTTAAAAGCCTCACCTTTCAATAATAATAATAATAATAATAATAATAATAATAATAATAGTAAAGCCTGTGGCCAATGAGCTGAAGCAGAAAATAGCAGGAACTGGCAGAAACAGAAAGGATTCTGGGAAATAGGAGAGATATAAAGAAGAGACACTGAGGGAGACGGGAAGGAAGAAGCAGGCCAGGACTGAAGGAGAGGTAACTAACCACATGGAAGACAGAATAGTTTAAATGTGTTAAATAAGTCATAAGCTAGTCAGGGGATGAGCCAAAGCTTATGGCCTAGACATTTAATAATAAGTAATTAGTCTCAGACACTAACTTTATTTATTTATTTAATTTAATTTAGTTCATTCCAGGAGCAAAGGCTGGGAAGGAAATATGGATTTCTTTTTTTACATCCCACAATGAAAAGCTAAAACAAAAACACAGACCAAAACAAAAACTTAGAGAAAGCATACCCATCATTTAATGCCCAAACTATATGCACTATAAATATCCACTAATCTGAGGCAGACATCTGAAAAGTGAGGTCAGTGTCATCCTATCCCCCAGATGAATCAACGAGGACCTTTTCCTGCTGGTTTATTTCAACATAAATGATACAAGGCCACACAGGCAACATCCCATCACTTGACAGCGTAAAGATGAAGTCTTAACACACCTGCACAGATGTTCACAGCTAGACAGCTGCCAGCCCCACTTCCTATTTCAATTTGGAGGAGGAAAAGTGCACACTAAGCATTCCTCAAAGACAAATTTCCTCCAAAGTGTGAAGCACCATATGGAAACTTTCAAACTCAGCTCCATAGGCCTCAGAGTAACTGAGGAACCAAGCATGGGTTCTGTTTACCACACAGGAGCCAATGATGAGATGCAGGAGAGAAAGCTTCAGTATGAAATCCCAAAATTACTGAACAACACTGTTTGCATTTGAAGCTGTCAATCTAGGATATTTTTAGATATAAATAACACCTAAACTCTGAAAACCTAAAATTGCTTATTAGAGTATAATCCCAACACTCAATGGATATTTGTTTAAGTAAAGTACATTTTGGGGGTTGGAGTAGGAGGTTATAAGAATAAAGTAAAGTATTTCTTTTAAAATATTGGTATTTGAGGAATTGAACTCAGGTATAATAGTAATTAATAATAAATTATAAAAATCTATCTTAAAAGCAAAGCTTAGTGTGCATATCTATCTCCACAAGATTATTTCCAAAACGTTACATTAGATCAAAAGTTATGCAAATGTAAGAAATGACCCGTGTTAAAACATTTTAAATTATAGAAGCAACATAGAATCATGTTTTTCCAGAAGAAAAAAGTCTATTTCCCCTTCTTCCTTCACTTCAAGCTACAGCCCATCCTTCTGATGTAAACACTAGTAACAACTTTTTATTTATTCTTCCAAAAGTTACTGAAACATAGTAAGTCCAGGAAGCATCTTAGTGTCCCAGAGAGTGTTAAGTACCTATGTGTGTATCTTTACTTAAATCATTTTAACAGCCTCATTAGATTTAATTATCTAGTTAGAACACAGCCAATGCAAGAGCCTTGTCATGATGGAGAGAACGTATCCAACTTTTGTCATTGCAACAATATAACAATCTAGCATGTATATGTTGAAAATATTTTAGAGTGTATAATTAGAGAAGGAATTTTTCAAGTAACAGGATAAAAGCCATTTAACTTTCTTAGCTATTGCCATACTGTTTCCTAATAGTTATTTACATTGTAACAACTCTTAGTACAGTGCATTTTATACCAGTACTTAGTCCTTGATGCGCTGAAAGCTAAGGAAACCCGTTATTTTCTTATTTTCATTCTTAATTCTTTAACTTCGAATGAGATAAACTACTTATTCAATTATACCTCAAATTTTTAAATCCAATTGAAGCTCAGGGGAAAATCTTGCCCTTTCTAGTTTCCAAGAAACTACTACATTTCCTGAAATTTCTTGTGACTCATACCCTGCATTATCATATTGCATTTTTCTTCTAGACATTTGAGTAAGACTTGCTTGTATTATCAGTGTTACAAGAAAACAGGTTGTTTACATATCTGTGATAGTTTGCTGAGAGAATTGTTGAACATAATTGGTAATTGTTAATAAACACCTCCTACCTACCCCAAGGCAATTTGGTATGTGTGCTCACTGATATCTACCAAAAACTGAAAGTAACTTTGAAAATAATGAAGCATAAACTTCTTACTGACAGATATCCTGTGCGGTTAGTTAATTTTGAATTTTTTTAAAAAAAAATCTTTAAAATGCAAGGCAATAATACTCAAAACCACATTTTAAGGGCTGTGAAGATAGCATAGCCAGTAAATATATTTTCCACTAAGCCAATATCAGGAGTTTTATACCTGTAACATACATGGTGGAAGGAATGGAGCAAGTCTTACAAGTTGTCTTCTGACTCCCATAGCATACTATGGTATTTGAGTGACTTGTCAAAATTAAAAAAATACAAATAAACAAATATAAGCAAATAAACATACCATATTTTAAATTGTCAGGATATACTCCAAACTGTTAACAATAACTATTATTGAGTAGTAGAATATAATATAAAACATAATATACACATGTTTGTGTGCATTAAAATTAGAAAGTTTAAATTAGCCTAATAACTGACTGACACAGATTTTGTGTGAAAAATATTACTATATTAAGATTTATTTATAGTGCCTATTTTTGTCATTGAGAATGAGTTTTCTAACTAGAAAACAACCCTAATGATAAAATATTTTCTCTAGAGATGAATTCATCTGTAAAGTGATCCGAGTACTTCTCTGTTATCCAGTGGTTTTCAGACATCGGTTACATGCAAAACTCTTCCACTTTATTTCTATCACAACTCAAACCAGAAACTACAGAGGAAGTCTCAAACGCCGACTACATGACCCTTCAGACAGGACAAAGACACATGTCCAGGTAATGCATCTACTATTAACCACAAGTCCTTTTGCTTTATTCTGTACACGAGTTTATATCAGAGAACTGCTTCTGTTGACACAGTTCAATGAACTCATTAATCCTTGTCAGTTGTGTAAGATCTGGTAAAATACTCCCTAATGGGGTTTCCTAGGCAGCACAGAAGAACAGAGAGCGGTAGAAAATATGCTAGTATCTATTTCTCTAGTGATAATATATCTGTAATAAATATCAAAGGATAAAAATATTTTTAAAATTCTGATTCATGGATACATTGTGGTCTCTAAAACCAAAGTATTGCCTTGCAAAATAAATGCATCGTGAATATAAAGTTCATGTACTGTTCCTTAAGAATTTGCATAGGGTTAATAATTATCATTCATTTGTGGTTTGATTTTCCCATCAGTAAAATGGGGGAGGGATGATTAGTGCTCTGCAAATTTAGCAGGATTATTTGAGGCTTAATAAAAACATAAGAAGATTTTATCATACTTTTGGGCTCAAGCTAAGTAGTCAGCTAATGAATACTGCAGGGATGACAGTGATGCTTCTCTTCCTAACGTGTTTCTTGGAAACATGGACACACAGGTATAAAGACACCTGAGCATGGCTGAGCTGGTAGTGTAACAGCAATAGCTTTCCCTAGCAATGTCTTTTCCAAAGGCAACTTTGGACACCAGATCAACTACAGGACTATTAAAATCAGATATGGCATATATCAGACACTAGAATTAAATCAAGCTAAACTAAAACAGACTTAAATATAAACAAATCACATTCTACAGCTTTTAGAATATAAATAGAAGAATGCTTTAAGAATCTAAGGTAGGAGATTTTATACACCATGAAAAGGCTTAACTATTAAAAGAAGTCATGAAATTTGATCAGCACAAAAGAAAGCCCTGCAACATCAAACACGCATGTATATGAGTGGGGGAGGATGCATGGGCGCATGTGTGTGTGTGCGCGCACACACACACACACACACACACACACACACACTCCCCATAACTTACTGAGCTGATTTAGTGTACATGTTTAGGTCTGACCACTTGGGATTGGATAATTTATAAGGGGAACTTGAACCCAAGAAGATTACATTTTTCTCTCCTTCAATAGCCACTATAGCTCTTCATCTAAGGACGGGTCCTTGTGAAAATTTCCCTATCGCATTGGGCTATTAACTAAAGAGACTCGTACTTCCATTTCCCTAAACCAATATAATTTCTGTGTTCTAAATACTTGTCTTTACACCCATAGAAAATGTAGCTCTCATCCCTCATCAAAGACGCCCGTTTTACAGCAGAGATACACAGCTATTTAAATCACTGTGAGTAACATACACAGCTATTTAAATCACTGAGAGGAAGTGACCATAGGGTGCCCAAACCCAATCAGTACATTTCCTATGCAACCTCTATACCTAATGCTTAAGGAACACTGAAGAAGAGAGTGAAGGAAGACTGTAACAGTCAGAGAACCAGGATATCAGCTTCTAGATAATATCTTCTAGACAGGATATGGATGTTACACCTAGATAATCTCAACAATAGGGTTGCCCAAACAAGATCAGTGTAATGTCATCCGCAAATAGTTCTTATGTGTATCACCTTTTGGCTCAATAATGAAGAATGTAAGGGGAAAAACAACAACTTTGGCTTTAAGAGGTCCCAGTTTCATGAAAAGCTTAAGCTATTAATGTCAAAAGGATAATAACATTTACTTTTCCATATTTCCCTTTATTCTATTTAATCAAACATACGATCAATTATTGGTTAAAGCATCCAATAAGAAATTGGGGAAGAAATTATGTCTGTTGACCATTTGTTGGTATTTATTTTCCTTTCCATTTTTCCCTTTAAATAATCTAAATTATTCTCAAATCTCACTAAATATATCATGCGCAGTCCAGACCGGGTTCAGGAACTGCAACTAGATTTTTAAAAATGACAGATGGCCTCAAAGATTCAGAACCACTTACAGAAAACACACTGGTATTTTCTGGAGGGGAATGACTTTCTTAGAAAGAATTTAGTATTAAATTACTAAATAATGAGTGTGTTCAGGAAGCAGGAAAAAACAAGGAGATTCAAATTATATTTCAATTGGAAATACATGATGTTATATAAACAATCAATGAAGAATTAACTTGTCTTAATGTCTATCCATATTTTACTTTTTGAAAAAAATACTCATTTTTTTGTTTTAACTACATATATATGTGTGGATCTGTGCATATGTGATTTGAGGTACCCATAGAAAACAGAAGATGTCATAGGATTTCCTGGAACTGGAATTATAGGCAGTTGTAAGCCACTCAATGTGATAGTGAGAATCACATCTTGGATCTCTGCAAGAGCAATGCCGACTCTTATCCCCTTAGTCACATCTCCAACATTCCTCCCTGCATCCTGTTAGTGGTTTGAGACAGGATCTCACATGGTAGCTCTCAGGCTGGCGTGATACTTTCATAGCCTGGGATGGCCTTGAATATGTAGCCTCCCAAGTGCCAGAAATTTAAGTTTCTGTCTTAGTTAGGGTGTCATTGCTGTGAAGAGACACCATAAACAAGGCAACTCTTATAAAGGCAAACATTTAATTGGGGCTGGCTTACAGTTTCAGAGGTTCAGTCCATTATTGTCATGGAAGGAAGCATGACAGTGTCCATGCAGACACAATGCTGGAGAAGGAGCTGAAAGTTGTACAGCTTGATCCACAGGCAACAGAAGGGGACTGTCTTCCACACTGGACATAGCTTGAGCATTTGAGTCATTTAAGTCAGAGTCCTACCTCCACAGTGACACATTTCTTCTATCAAGGCCACACCTCCTAATAGTGCCACTCTCTATGGCCAAGCATTCAAACACATGAATCTACGTAGACCATACCTATTCAAAACACATGCCTATTCTCCATGCCTAGTTATTACCTGTCCATTACTTATTTGCTTATTTGTTTATATTTTTAGGGGTTGGGGGTTGATAAAGATCTCACTATGTAGCTCCAGTTACACTTGGATCCACTATGTAGGCCAAACTGGCCTTGAGCTCACAGCAATCCACTGTGTCAGTGTCTCAAATGCTGGGATTGAAGGCATACGCTGTTGCGTCTTGCCCCATTTTTCTTAATTTCTAAGGTAATATTTATTTTTGTGTATGTAATATTTTGTCTGCATGTATGTAAAGGCACTGTGTGTGTGTGTGTGTTTGTGTGTAAGCCATAGGAGGGAGGGTGTTGAATCTTTAGAGCTAGAGTTACAGAAAATTTTGAGCAGTTTTGTGTGTGCTAAAAATCAAACCCCAGTCCTCTGCAAGAGCAACAAATGCTTTTAGCCACAGAGCTGCCTCTCCAGGCCCTTACTTTGTCTTTTTTTCTTTAGTGATTTCCTAAGTTTGGCAGGTCCTCAAAAGCTTTCCGTACTGCTACTGCTAGCACAACCCCTTATCACACAGAAATCAAGAGTCACCTGCAAATCACAGCACAGGGGAAGATGATAAAGAAATGCACAAAGCTCCAGCAGCAAGTGTGAATATAAGCAACAATGCTTGCATTATAGTTTATTTTACTTGCATACTGCTTTTTCCACAAAAATAATGTACAGTGGATCCAAGCTTGAGTTTGCAGCTGAGGCAGACCTACATTGATCAAAGTTGATCTGTTTAGCTATCTGACTTTGGGTGAACTGCTTTACATTACAAATAACAGCTACCAGCTATGCAATGGAGAAGTGATGATCCTAATTTAGGGTTTTAACTATGAAGATGAAATGGTAAAGTGCCGGAAAAATATATGGTTGCTGAAAGTGCATAATAAATGTGAACTATGATCACTACACACTAACACACACACACTCTCTTTCACACCCACACCCACACCCACACCCACACCCACAGACACTTGCAAAATAAAAAAGTAAAACATTTCTGAGACATGGCCTTAACGTTTACCTCAGATTTCTCCAAAGGTAGATAGTTCAAATAACATTCAGATTTTTTTTTCAGCAACAGTAAAATGTGATTAGGGTTAAAACCTAATTTTCATTCTTTCCCTTGTCTGGCCTTTAATCCACCTGGTCTCATTAGACTTCTGCCATGGAGATAAAGATGGCTTTGCATTGCAAAACAGTTGTGTCATCCCCAGAGCTGAGATCCCTCACCTTCTGACTTCTCACAAATGCTTTGAATCAGACCAACTTTCCATCCAACGGCCTTATAGACTTAATGAGGGACTATATTCATAGCTCACTTTTGGTCAATTTCATCTTTTTACACACTGAACACATGAAAAATCTCATATACATGGCTCTTGGAAAAGGTGCAAGGAGTCCCCCTGACCAGGTCCCATAAAAGCAAGTATGGAAATCAACCCAAACTTGTAACTTTTTGCTCATTTTTATTGCAATGTGCTGAGGAAGAAAATAATCATCAGCTCCAGCAGACGAACGTAGGAAACTATTTATTGTGAGTCGTTAGAGGAAGGTTCCATTTGATTCCCTGCTGCAAGGCTCCCTTCTTGCCTCCAGGAGAGAAGCTCCTTGCTACTGAGCTATTTTTTTTAGTGCATTTGCATTTTATGTCGGGTAATATTTTCATTGGTATTATTTTCTCTTGATTGTACAGTGTATGCCAGAAATGAGAAAACAAAACCCCTTTCCCAGTCGATTCGTAGATCATAAATGCCTAGTGAATAGCTCATTACAAAATCACAGGGGAAAAAAGAGAGATAGAGGAACAGGCACAAAGGATGCTGGGTGGGAGGGAATTTAGAGACAATTTAATTCCATGTCATTTCTTACCAGAATTTTGATAGGATCTGGAGTTGTGTAACTGGGTCGGTTGGCTAGTTTTACCAGTTATTCTGTACTGGGTATTGTAAGCATTTCCCATGCCTTGTGTACATGCAGAGAGAGAGAGAGAGAGAGAGAGAGAGAGAGAGAGAGAGAGAGAG
>NW_021604644.1:197687-207608 GCF_004785775.1 Grammomys surdaster
AGAGAGACAGAGAGACAGAGAGACAGAGAGAGAGATTGATTGATTTCTACCCATGTTGTATCAGGCTGTTTCCTAGGAAAATAAGACTTAAAGCAATTATATAACATTCTCAAGGTCAAATCACTAGTTAGTGATACCACGGGGATTTTAACCTAGGACTAAGCCAGAGCCTTCAAACACAGCAAGCATTCCAACAAGGACAGGCTTCAACCCCTCAAGGAGTGGCAGAAGAGATGAACAAGCTCCTGTGTTTCCCCTTGCAACGCTGGCATTTTTACTTTTCATATTTTCTAGTTTTCAACTAGAGACTAAGCCGAATGGACTAGGGTCACCAGCTTACCCAGTGGTGTGGGCTAGGTGAACCACAGAACTCTGTGATTACAAGTAGTTCCTCTGGATCAATCTACACATGACTCTGGGAGTCATTTAAACTAAATGGTCCTTCCCTACTGGCAAAGCGACCTACTATTTCAGGAGAGCGCACACGTATGTAACTCTCCCACCTTCTCCACATCTCTCCCTTGTTTCCCTTTGCTGAGTTTCTTCTTTTGTTCAATCTTCAAACTGTCTCCTGATTCAGCATCTTCAACTTCACTGCTCTTGTCTCAGCAGCAAGTATCAGCCCACGCCTTGAGGTAGCAACTAATTAATTGCTATTAATTACCTATCAATTAGCAAACAATTAGTGTTACTTCATTCATCTTTAACATGAACTTTCTTGCAACTTTTAGACTGAAGAAATCTCATAGACTTTTACCTCCTCTCCTGAAAGCTTCTTCGTTTGCTCGAAGTCTCCACGGCTTCAAAGCCTGAGGTGCAGGCCTGTGGAAGAGGGTTTCCTGGTGCATCATTTCCAGTCTATCTTCTGCTCAGCCTCCAGAGTGATACTTCTTAATATAAACCAATTACATTCCTTTCCTATTTAAAATCTTTAGTGCTTTGTGAATTTCTGGGAAAGAAATGGAAAATAGACCCCCCCACACAGGTTGTCCATCTCATGCCCCACGGGACCTCCATGATGAGTCTTCACGAACATTCCAGCTTCTGTCTCTTGGTCCTATCTGATATCTCTCCATTCTTGAAATCTCCAGCTACATGGAGTTTCCCAACATTGCCAAGTTAGCTTATTTGCTAAACTTTGCCTGTGCTAGTTTCCATTAAAAATACCTCTCCCACACATCTCTTCCTGTCATATTGCAGAATTCACCAGCTTTTAAAACAAGCCTCACGTGTCACCCTCCCTTCCAACACACACACACACACACACACACACACACACACACAAGCACACAAACACACACCCCTTACTCTGCATTTCTTATGTTTCTAAAATAGCCAGAATTCTCAGTACACCTTTGTTCCAGGGTACTAATGTTTATAATTTTCACAATGTATGAGGATTATTTGTATATTTATATATGGCTGTTTGTACACAGACAACAAATGCTGTTAAGTATAAAATATAACCATTTCTAAAGATTGAATGTACTCAAACGATACTAATGCTCATTTGTTCCACACCACTTCACATGTTATTTCATATGTTTTATAAACATGTTGTGATATAACACAAATCCACTTGTATTCTGCATAACATCCTTAAATGATATGTGTATCTGTAACACATGCTTGTGTGGATGACATGTTTATTGTGATGATACACACACGACCATTAAATGTCACCAGTTCCCTTAAATCTGATTAAAATTTAAATATTTATCATTTAAATATTTATCAGCTCATTTAGATGACACATGTTGGTGTGGCACTTTTAGGAATTGTCCTTAGAATATCCTTGAACCAGCAACAGAAGCCTTACCTGCAAGCTTGTTAGAAATGTCACTTAAGATCCCTGATATACTGAGTAAGAAACTCTGGCAGAGCATGATACCATGACTTTATGGTTCAACGAGTCCTAGACATATGTCTGATAGGAGCTCAAGCTTAAGCCTGTCTCATGTACATGTTATGAACCCTCATTCAGATGCTCTCTCTCCTAAAATGTCATTACTTATGTAGGTAATACACACATGGAATTACTGGTTTCATTGTAAACTTGATACAATCAGGAATTGCCTGGGGAGGGAGTCTCTGTGAATCCACATCGGTTTCACACACCACACACACGGACCCAGGTTCAGTATCAAGCACTCACATGGCAGCTCACAATTTTCTGAAGATCCAGTTCCAGGGGATCCAGCAATCTCACACAGACATACAGGTATCCAAAACACCATACAAAATGAAAATAAATAAAAAAGTCATAACCGTGTACTTAAACCCTTTCTGTGCAATTTACTTTTGTTGTCGTTTAATCAAAGTCACGGGAAAATTTAAGCAGACATATTCATTAAAATGTTACACATTAGCTTTTTAAAAGTCATTTTCGCTAACATGGCAAAGGGTTCCACTATGTGTGAATAAACAGTACCTGTGCTTACTCAGATGTCACACCTGAGATGTACCAAACCTTTATTAGAAAACATGCATACCTGTGGAAATAATGCTAATATTGACTGTGCTGCTAACAATACATACTCCAACTGTTCAGTTGTAAGACTGTTTTTCACAGGATACACATATTTATAGAAATATTTTACCATAGCACTCTATGTACCAAATCAGATCAACCTTCTTCATGCACATGGGATCACTAAGTTGTATACTCACTCATTCACATACCAACTTGTAGACGCAGTATGCATTGCCATTCAACCCAAATAATAGATTATTGAACAACTACTGTTCTGGGCATTCCCACACACTGACTATGATATTGTTTATAAGAAAGACAGCTTAGTCCTCTCTGGCACCCAGCCTCTCTCTCCGGATGCTGGAAGCATACCACTTCCTTTGCAAAATGGGCTAGCCTATTTGCTACATTATTGCTTGTCGGGACATCTAGGTTAGCTCAAGTGTACCAGTGTTCTCACAGAATTTATACCAGTTTTCCATATTCATATACTCTCATCTACTTGGAGAAAACGATTCAAGCAAGCATTGGCCTTTCTCTGTGCTTAAGAAATGATTTTTAGTGCCTCTGTCATCTTTGGCATCCCACAGTCATAAAACTACTAGGCATTCTAAGTTCATTCATTTATTTTATAGCTTTAAGAACGTTACTTTAATGAAGATGTTACACAAAAGATAGTAAAATGTGCATGCCTTTGGGTTACTTTTTGTGATAATTACCAGAAGAGTGTTTTCTTTCTTTAAATATTTTTTCTTTTCATTATTGTATATTTTCTTTATTTACATTTCACATGTTATTCCCTTTCCAGGTTCCCCACTACCAGAAACCTTCTATTCCATCCTCCCACACCTGCTTCTATGAGGGTGTTGCCCCATCCACCCACCCACTCCCACCTCCCTGTCCTCGAATTCCCCTATACTGGGTCATCATGCCTTCACAGTACCAAGGGCCTCTCCTTCCATTGATGCCCAACAAGGCCATCCTCCGCTACATATGCAGCTGGAGCCATGGAGCCCTCCATGTGTACTCTCTGGTTGGTGGTTTACTCCCTGAGGGCTCTGAGAGGGGGATCTGGTTGGTTGATATCATTGTTCTTCTTATGGGGTTGCAAACCCCTTCAGCTCCTTCAGGCCTTTTTTTAACTCCTCCATTGAGGACCCCATTGGGAACCCCGTGCTCAATCCAATGTTGGGCTGCAAGCATCTGCCTCTGTATTTGTCAGGCTCTGGCAGAGCCTCTCAGGAGACAGCTATATCAGGCTCCTGTCAGCATGCACTTCTTGGCATTCACAATAGTGTCTGGGTTTGGTGACTGTATACGGGATGGATCCTCAGATGGGGAAGTCTTTGGATGGTCTTTCCTTCAGTCTCTGCTCCACATTTTGTATTTGCTTCTATGAGTATTTTACTCCCCTTTCTAAGAAGGACCAAAGCACCCACACTTTTGTCTTCCCTTTTCTTGAGCTTCATGTGGTCTGTGACTTGTATCTTGGGTATTCCGAGCATTTGGGCTAATATCAATGAATGCATACCATGTGTGTTCTTTTGTGACTGGGTTACTTCACTCAGAATGATATTTTCCAGTTCTATCCATTTCCCTAAAAAATTCATGAATTGATTGTTTTTAATAGCTGAGTAGTACTCCATTGTGTAAATGTACTACATTTTCTGTACCTATTCCTCAGTTGAAGGACATCTGGGTTCTTTTCAGCTTCTGGCTATTACATATAAGGCAGCTATGAACATAGTGGAGCATGTGTCCTTGTTATGTGTTGGAGAATCTATTGGATATCTGCCCAGGAGTTGTATAGCTGGGTCCTTAGGTAATACTATTTCCAATTTTCTGAGGAACTGCCAAACTGATTTCCACAATGATTGTACCAGCTTGCTATCCCACCAACAATGGAGGAGCGTTCTTCTTTCTCCACATCCTCACCAGCATCTTCTGTCACCTGACTTTTTTATCTTAGCCATTCTGACTGGAATGAGGTAGAATCTCAGGGTTGTTTTGACCCGCATTTCCCTGATGACTAAGGATGTTGTATATTTCTTTAGGTGCTTCTCAGACATTCGGTATTCCTCAGTTAAGAATTCTTTGTTTAGCTCTATACCCCATGTTTTCACAAGGTTATTTGATCCTCTGCAGTCTAACTTCTAGAGTTCTCTGTATATGTTGGATACATGCCCTCTATTTCATGTAGGATTGGTAAAACTCTTTTCCCAATCTTTTAGGAAAGGTTTTAATTGGTTCTACTTTATAACTCTACAATTGTCTTGAACACAATCAATAAAAAAGACTGCTGTAGTAATACTGAGCTAACATCAAAAGCAAAAAAAGTATTGATTAGGTACTTATTATAAACTCAAACTCCTTTGTGACCCAGAAATTCTTCTCTGCTCTTCTCAAGATTTTCCTTCTCTCACTTGGAGACATAGAGCTTAGTATTGGGAATCATACTGACACCAAATTGAATCTTGTTCCCACCACTTACTGACCCTGTGAACTTGAGAATATTATTTAATATTTCAAAGGTAGTTCTCATCTGCAGAAGGTAGTTTTTATGTGTATATAAAACCATATACACATATACAGGTTATACAGTATGCAATTATAGTAAGGTTAGCTTTTTAAAAAAGATAGTAATTCAAATAATTGCATAAATTATGCTGATTCATAAAGAAACTGTTATGGCAATACCAGAGAAGGTTATGACTGAGAAGCTAAGTCTTCATACCCATAAAACCTTATTATTGTCTCAGGATACATCCAAATATGGGGCTTCAGAGGGACACATGGGACAATGGTCAGAAATTTACCATTCAAGCAAATAACAAGTAATTACAACAAGTAATGTTCTAATGAGTCTACCTAAAGACACTGGGGACGCCCTGGAAGTAGGGTAGGGGCAGTAGAGAGTCCCAATTAGCTCAGTTGTTACTAAAATAAAACCTAGGGAAAGAAATTAAGTCAGAAGTCCCATCCTATCGATTGAAGCACTTGATAAAAGAGGAGATATTGATCCTGATAAACTGAGCAGAAGATAACAATTTCAGGATGGATAATTACAAGGTTTATGAAAAGGATAAAGAGCTACACAGATTCGGACTACTAGATCATTCTTGAGATACCTCGCTCAGAGTCAGACTAGTTACAAATTACTCACAACAAGACTGATGCCTTACACGCTTGATGCTACCACTCACTAGGAAATAGGGTGGGGCTTTCTTATATTGTCTTGAGGACTAAAAGAGAATGAAGACTATTAGGAGGTCTTTGGTGAGGTGATGTTAGAAAAAAAAATAGAAATGTGGGTGTGGTTTGGTGAGAAAGAGGCCTGAAGTGTGGGTTTCAAATTCCTGTGGCAATTCAGGGCCTATGGTCCAAAACAGTTTCCTGGCTGTACATTGTTACTCTTAAAAGAGATAGAACACATGGATTAATTAGAAGAGGCTTTGACACAGGCTCCGCAATTTCTCATCTAATGAACTTTTTTAAAATGTAAAAGCTTAAGGGAAAGATTGGCCAATCTTGGATGGGTTTGGTGCAGTGGTTGTGTCTCAGAAAACTGATGCATTTAAACAAACTTTTGAGTATTTGGGAGAAAGGTGAGCAGTGAGTGAACACCAGCAGCATACAGTTGGGGAATGAGAGGGACAGAGGTATCACAGAGAACCAGGGAAGCACAGACTACAGAAGAAGGCTGGACTCAAATCAACTATCTTGGTTAGGCAGTAGGTGATAATGAGCCAGTGGAGGTCATTAGGCAGGCCGTGGCCTGAGCTGATATATAACCTAGAATGTAATGGATACTCTTAAGCAGGAGTCTGGGCAGGCGGGAGAGAGATGGCTAGGTCATTCCATTGTAGTTTACATGAAAGATGGTGATAAAAGAGAGCAGGAGGGATGGAGATTGGATTCACTATGTAGAAACGACAGGATCTGGTGGTAACATGGGCAAAACATTGGGAGAGAATGATGGAGGTGAATCCTATCACACTTGCAGGAAAATTCCAGTCTTGGTTTTCCTGTCTGTGTGGGAAGAGAGGGGTGCACGTACACATGTGTTTAGAGTCCAGAGGTTAATCTTAGGCAACAATCTTTAGGTGCTAGCCACAGTCGTTTTAGAAACAGAGTTGATCATTGTCCTGAGACTCACTGATTTGGCTACTCTGGCTGGCTAGCAAGGTCCAGGGATCTGTGTGGGCCCACTTCCTTATCTCTGGGACTATAAACACCTTCAAGCATACCCAGCTTTTTTCCCCATATTAATTTATTTATCAATTAATTTTATATCCCAATTACAGCCCTCATCCCAGTCCCCCCTTACATGACCTTTTCACCTTCCCTCCTCTCTTCCACCTCTGAGAAGGATTCTTGGGTACTAATTCACCCTGTCACCTCAAGTCACTACAGGACTAGGTACATTCTCTCCCACTGAGGTTGGACAAGACAGCCTGATTAGAGAATAGGATCCACAGGCAGGAAACAGAGTCAGGGTAAGCCCATGGTCCATTTGTTGGCGAAATGCATGAAGACCAAGCTGTACATCAGATATGCGGGGAACCTAGGTCCAGCTCTTGTATGCTATTTGGTGGTTCTGTTTCTTGGAGACCCCAAGGGTCTAGGTTTGTTGACTCTGTTGGACTTCTTGTGGAGTCCCTATCCCATCCTGGTTCCTTAATCCTTTCCCCAACTCTTCCACAAGGCTTCGAGAGCTCTATCTAGTGTTTGGCTGTGAGTCTCCGCATCTTCTTTGGTCAGCTGCTAGGTGGAGCCTATAAGAGGACAGTTATGCTAGGCTCCTGTCTATAAGCATAGTGGAGAATCATTAATAGTGTCAACAATTGGTTCTTGCCCATGGAATGGATCTCAAGTTGGGCCAGTCATTGGTTGGATATTCCTTCAGTCTCTGTTCCATCTTTGTCCCTGCACTTTTTATAGGCAGGACAAATTTTAGGTTGACGCTTTTGTGGGTGGTTTGTTGTCTCTATCTCTCCCATGGAAGTCCTGCCTGGCTAAAGGATGTGACAAGCCCAGCTTTTCACATGTGCACTGGGGATCTAACCCAGGCCCCATGCAAGCTCAGTAAACATATGGTCAACTGATCCATCTTACCTGCTCTACATAAAACTCAGATTTCAAGTGAACTGTTACAATAGATCTAGGACCAGAAAAACATTTCTGCTGAGGAAGCAGAGAAGAAAGAGCAGGAAGGACTTACAGCCTCCTAGTCAGTTGTCTGTGCAGGAGCCTTGACTTCTCCTTCTTAGATGATAAAGCATCGGGGATAATCTAGTGAGGAGTGATTCACTGGCTTCACTTCATTCAAGCAATGAAGATGAAGCAGCTGCCGTGGCAATGCACATAGATGTCAGCTGAGTTGATGAATAGCAATTCTAAAGCTAAAGCACATAGACCTGGGGTCAAGTGCAAAATTGGTTGGTGGTGATGGAATGTTTGCCAGTTGCATCAGAAGAGACAGGAAGCTAATTACTGCCTTATGAGTGGCCAGAGGGCTGACATTCTAAAATTTCAAAGCCCCATTACAGATGCTACAACCAAAATGTTCAGTGAAAAATGTCAGGACTACATATTAAGTGACCAGTCAATTGAGCAAATAAATGAATGAAGAGATCTATCTGAATTTAGGTTTCAAGATCCCCTGATGATTATATTACTGTTCATATTTCCACACAGGCATGGTGATAGCATATTAATAACCACTGTGTTGATTAATGGATCACTGTTAATTTGACAGGATGTTTTAGACTGTGCCAGGCTTCCCTACTTATTGCAATCCCGTTGAACATTTCTGTCTATAATCTGAATGGAAGCACAATTGTAATCCTCACCACATAGAAACTCATTCAGAACTGCTGGCTTCCCTTCCTCCTTGTCCCCTGTCCTTTGTGATCCAAGGGGTCTTAAAGATCTGGCTTTTATGAAGAAAGTGGAAATCATAGGCCATCTAGTTACTTTATAGCCTTTGAGAATTAAATAGAAGGACAAAGAATAAGGCAGGGGAATGGAAGTGCGAAAAGGTTGAGGCAAAAGGAAGCAAAGTAGAGGAAGGATGAAAACAGAATGTGGAAGAAAGTGCAAAACAAAGACAAAAGAGAAGAAAAGAGGAGGGAAAGGAGAGAAGTGAGGACGAGGAGAGAAGGAAGGAGGAGGGGCAGCCTAGGAGAGATGGGAACAGACTGAGTACAATCAGAATGGTAATGGATAAAGGAGAAGAAGCCTTGAAAAGATAACTCTGTAAGGCAACAGTTCTAATAACAGTTATGATCATGAACAGTCATGGAAAACAAGAATAACTCCATCCTATCATGAGTGCTACAAAGTGACGAAATGGGAAAAAGGTACAAATCAAATGACAACAGCTGCTCATTTGCTAAACAATCCAAACTTTTGAAATTAATTGACATTTGAGAGCTGTCAGTAACTACATGGTTCATAGGATGTTATCCAGCTGTTAGAGATTAAATCTGAAAAGTCTCCCTCAGGTTCACATGTTGAATGCTTATTCCCTGGCTGTTTTTTGTTTGTTTGTTTGTTTGTTTTTCTATTCAGGAAGGCTAGGGGACCATTAGAATTAGAGTAGAGCTGGTAGAGGTCACTAACAGCAAGTCTTTGAAAGTTATACTGTTTTAGTTTGGGTTTCTATTGCTGTGAAGAGACTCCATGACCATGGAAACTTTTATAAAGGAAACATTTCATTGAAGCTGGCTTCCAGTTCAGGGACTTAGTTTATAATTGTCATAGAAGGAAACAAGGTGGCACTCAGGCAGACATGGTGCTGCTAGAGAGGTAGATGAGAGTTCTAGGTCTTGATCAACAGGCAGCTTGACCACATTTGAGATTCAAAGTCCTCCTCTACCAGAGACATGCTTCCTCCAAGAAGCCATGCTTACTGAGATAAGGCCACACCTCTTAATGATGCCACTACCTATGGGCTAAGCATTCAAATCCTTGAGTCTGTGGAGACTACTACTATTGAAAGAACCACAGTTTCTATTTCCCATTGCACAGAGATGCTCATGCTTTCTCTATCTGCCATGTTATGAAAAAATGACCCCAATGCTTCTGCAACCATGAACTGAGCTATTCTGATGCATCTTCTCTGATAATGGACTGCAACCATGAGCCAAAATAAATCTTACCTCTTTTAAGGGTTTCCTTTTTTCCTACCAGGTATTTTGTCACAGGAACAGAAAAGGAATCAATACACTAGTCAAGTCCTGGGACTGTAGCATAAACTCGAGCCTAGCGTGGAGACTGACCCAGATGGGAGACATAAAATCATCATGTCCATAGCAGGTTGAAGATCAAAGTCAAAAGATTTCCCTAGAGGAATGAACCTCTGTAGGATGAGTGTAGGCATAGGAACTCATTTCAGAAAAGAAAGAGAAATTGAGAGATCTGGAATGAAGGAGGGAGAAAGGAAG
>NW_021604644.1:217608-273280 GCF_004785775.1 Grammomys surdaster
GGTTTCAGCAGCCAGAAGTAGACCTGGCGTATCTCTTTCTGCCTGCTACTTTCAGACCAGGATGTAAAACTCTCGGCTAACACATCAGCACCATGTCATTCTGTCACTACACTCTTCACCATGATGATCATGAACTTATTCCCTGAAACTGTAGACAAGCTCCCAATTAAATTACTTTCTCTTAGATGTTGCCTTGGTCATGTTATCTCCTCAAAAATCACTAAGATATGTGGATTCTAGCAGGTGCAAATGCATAGCAAACAGCATATTGTTCCTTTAACAGTGGGGATCACCAGAATATTTCCAACCGCTTTGCCTTGTTTCAAAACCTCTGAGAGACAGACCCAACTTAGCTCTTTGCTGTGGACCTTCTCATCCTTCCCTTCTAACCAGCTCTATCTCTTTGTGTTAGCCACAAATATTCAGGAACATTTTCTACCAGAGATCCCCAGTGGCCACACAGAGTTTGGATATAGATCAGTGCCTTACTCAGCCATCACCAGAGAAACATCTTCTTGTAGTTGATAGGAATGAGCAGAGACCCATAATGAGACACTGTGAGGAGTGTGAGAGATATTGGAGCACTCAGTCTTGAATGTGGTGTAACCATCAAACACCTCCCCTCAGGGTCAAGGAACTATGCAGAAGAGGAGGTGGAAAGACTGTAAGAGCCAGGGGAGATGAATAACTCCAAGCATTGCCAGTTTTCCAGACACAACAGGAAAGATATACAACTGAATTCACAGAGGCTGTGGCATCATGCATAAGTCCTCCATAGATTCAAGCCAGAGCAGGTCCAGCACTGAGAGGAGGGACATGGACAGAGGCTGACACCTCTAGCCAAGAAGCTATCTGCAATTAGCATTTACTTGGAAAGGAAAAATTAGCCTTCTTAAATGAAGTCATAGTGGATATATTAACCACATTTCAGAGTGATTACTCAAAAGTAGGTGTCTAACACCAAAACAAATTCAGTAGTGGACATTTTTGTGAGGTTTGGTTTTATTTTGTTTGTTTTGATCTCATATTGATCTGTTTGGGCATTTTTTGTCTTAATGGCCATTTGCCTGTATGTTTTCGTTTCAGATTATATGTTTTTGTGGAGTTTCATAGTTTTGTGTGTGTGTGTGTGTGTGTGTGTGTGTGTGTAGTATGTGTGTGTGTGTGTGAGAGAGAGAGAGAGAGACAGAGAGACAGAGACAGACAGACAGAGAAAGAGAGAGAGAGAGAGAGAGAGAGAGAGAGAGAGAGAGAGAGAGATCTCAACAAGCTAGGTGTCAAAGTCCTCTCTGTGTACAAAACATAGAAAGGGTCAAAATTTCAATTACAGAGATCTCTTCTAAAACAAGCCAGTTGGAGCAAACACAATTTATCTTCTGTGTTCCTGTTATTAGATCTATCCGTGGGGCACATTAAAACTATGTCTCCCTCACAGTTGAACTGTAAAGATTAATTAGGCAGCATCAGGCAAGTGGAGCTCTCTTGAGAATTACATAAAAATATACTCACCCTTGTTATTACAACACTTGAAAATACTCTTCCTATCTCTCAGTTATTTAAAGTAAAGAATCTGATCATCATGAAGTAAATAGAAGAAATATTAGATGTTTGTATTCCATGTGGCAAGCCTCAGTTGAATATTCTCCTTTGAGATGGATAATGGAGCCCATTCTGAGGATATTCTGTGGTGAGTTATTACCCCTCTTAAGAGCCCACATCTTAATGGCATGAATACAGTTTTCAATACTGTTTTGATTCAATCTTTTATTAAAGGTCTACCTTGAGTAGCCAATTGATTTTTGTTAGTCCCTGGAGTTAATGCAAAATGGAGACTCTGTATTTAAGAGGCTCTTGCCTTTGTATGAAGTACATTTAATGCGCTAAATAAGGAAAAGGAAAGGCTTCACTTACCTAGTGCTTTTATTTTTTTTAGACCAATTTTGCATTTTTTTTCTAATTCTGGAAATTCAGCTCTAAATCACAAGTCCTTTGAAGCCTGCTTATTTTCTCAGTTCAAGTTAAAAAACAAATTCTCTCCAAATCTGAAAAGATACTAGTTAGAAGGTTAGCAATTTGCATAATGATCCACATGCTGGCCACCTAGCACAACAATTATTTATGACTATGTTAGTTATTTTAAAGTATCTTAGTTGAAAATCATGTGTTTCCAGACTTCCATTGCTCTTTCGGGATTCTCTCATCATTACAGTATTTACTGCCTGTTAACATTGACGGAAGAGGAAAGGAAGACCTGTTCTTGTGAAGGGGATTCTGTAGTAGTCAGTGATATATCACTAATCTGTTTCCTGCCAGGAAGGATGTTCGAGGTAATCAGACAAATTCCAGAGGGATTCCTGAGCATTGCATGACATAGGATTCATTGGCTCATCTGAGCAATGTTCACTTGGACCTATAATTAGAATCCACAAGTGAGGAAGGCTCTGTGCTAACTTCTATGACTCTGCAGAAGTCCTTTCCCCCTCTTTTTCTTTCTGACAAGCCCTTATATTTGAGCAGTGATGATAACAATAGTAACTCTGCTGATTCAGGGAGCTGTCTCTTATTGTATGTATTGAGCAGCTTATCTACATTTGCCCTTATTCTTCAGAGACACCCTAAGGGGAACACAAACATTCTCCTTATTTTATAAGTAAAGGCGATGAGAATTGGAGAAATTAATTAACCAAACCAAAGTCACACACACTTGGACCCAGATCTGTCCCACTCACAAATCCTATTCTCTTGGACAACAGTGTTTCCAGAAACAGGGGATTAGAGAACCTAGTGAAACAAATAGTCTATATTAAAGCTGTATTCAAAACACAGGATAGGCAAGGAATGTTCAAGGTTTCAGCACAAAGTAGTAAATGACAACTTTAGTGTTGTGGGTTTGACTCCTCAGTTAAACATAAATCCAACCTAATTTCATGCATGGCCAGAATGCTTTCCTCCCAGCAGTACTGACTTTTCAATGTTTAGAAACATAATAAACACACAAATGTCTAAGGGGAAGCTATCATGGGAAATCCAGGCATTTACTCTTGGTAGGCGTGCTTCAAGAAAGGATGAAAGAGTTCACTTTCTTCAAGGGTGTAAGCCCTGCTATGCTAGTCACACTCCAAGAGTATTTGTGCAACAGAAATAGGACTTCATAGATTTAAGACAAGAGAGAGCAGAATGTAGGATAGACAAGAAGGTGGATAGATCTTGGAGGAGTCGGGGCCAAGAAGAGGAAAATGATCAAGACGCATTGTACAAAATTTTCAAAGAATAAAAGCACTGTTTTAAAAAGCCTCACTCCTCTTTTTGAAAACAGAGAAGTTTTCCTATAGATCCCAATATCTCACCTTCATCATTGGGAAAGGAAACTCCAGGTACAGCTGTATTATAAATAATATAAAGGAGACCATAGGAGGAGAGCCAAAGGCCAAGCGGATGCTCCAAAGGGCTCTGAAAGTAGTGAGTAACTCTCACTTTCCCTACATAAAAACTGGGAGGCTCCCTCATTCCTGGGCATGTTGCATGGGGTGTTTGCCACTGTGGATGGTACAGCTCTTCTCCCCTGAGTTACCCCACCCAATACTTTCAAAAATGAAGCCCAGGCACTAATTAGACATATGTGACTTAGTCTCAGAGACAACACTGAATATCTAACCATGAATTAAACATGGTTTTGCTTAACATTGCAGATATTTCTTAATCCAGACAAAGAGGAAAGCATGCCTGTCCCCACACTAATTGCTGGGCCTCCCAAAGGCCGTGTCAGCCATGTGAATACCCACGTTTCTGCTCCCGAATCCTTATCAATTCAGTTACTTACAGGCTTCAGAGAAGTCCCCTGACAGCACATTTCAACTTCCCACACAGAAAGGTTTTTTTCTACCACCTACCTAATTTCCATCCCTCCATCTGAGATTTAAATACATCCCTGCTCATCCTACAGTAAGCAGCAACAGAACAGTATTGTTCGATATCTGCCACGGAGGAAGAAGGAATTGAATCTCAACTTAACTGTAGCTATTTCTGATTTCTAATAGAGAAGCATAAGGTTAGAGATTGCTGTAATAGAATTCTTCACTTCTGCTAGCCCAATTTGAGACTAGAGGGGAGGAAATAAGTTGGAAGGCCCCTCGGATTTGAAATGGTGAATTAAACACGTGTGTTGGGTTCTGCTCCCTCCCAAGCCCCATTAACTCCCAAGGAAAGTATTTTTAATCCATTAACTCACAAAAGGAAATGAAAAAGAGAAAAAATAAGCTACAATGTTGGCAGCTGAAAAATGGATAGGTGGGTGGGTGGTACCTGACTCTCTAGACCTAAGAAGGCAGAGCTGTCAACCTGCAGCAGGGAAAGGGAGGAGCAAGTGGCTTCGAGCTGCAGGAGCAGAAGGAGGCTCTGCAACCACAGTACCAGATACTCCTGACAGAAGAAATAAAAACATCTCAAACAGGAAAGCTACGTTCCAGAAATGCCTAGGAAACAGGTAGCTCTGTCTGTATCTATCTCTCTTCCTCCATCTCCACCAAGTCTGGAACATTTTTCTTAGGAAGGGTAAGAAATGATCTCTGAATTGGGCCTTGTACTATCGAGAATTAAGCCCTGGAATTGACTAAAAGCACTACAATTCAAGACAACCTGAGATCGATTTCTCAGAGACCATGTAAAAATGTGGCATGGTCATGCGTGCCCGTGACTCTGACATTGGAGGGCAAAGGCAAGCTAACCCTGAGAGCTCACTGGAGAGCCAACTTAGCCCAAGCTTCTAGGTCATGGGAGGTCCTGTCTTAAGGAAGAACAAGACAGAAGGCTTGCTCTGGTTTCCATGTGTGTACACAGGCTTCCACATTCATGTGAGTGCAACACACACACACACACACACACACACACACACACACACAGAGAGAGAGAGAGAGAGAGAGAGAGAGAAATTATACCCAGATCCCAGATGTATGTTGGCAACCATGAAGAGCAGATGAGACTACTCTAAATGACAGAACCAGTCAAAGAAAAAAAAAACTGAAAATCCTGCTTTCAAAACTTCAATGAAATCTCTTAGCATAGACATCTCTATTATCACCTTCCAATCTTCAGCCTCAGTGATAGGCACCCCTGTCTATCCAGCAAACTTGGAGCCTCTCATAGCTGTCTTGATACCTCTTGCTTCCCACTGACTGTCTCTGTTACACCAGCCCCAAGCTATTTAACTTTCTCGTAGCTCCTTGTGTATAGAAGTGAACTCTCTTTCTGTAAATGTGAAGATTCAGTAGCCCACAGATCATAACCTGTTCTCTACCTTACAGGACTAGGGCTCTCATCCGTATGCTGCATCTCTCTTAGGAGTGGTCCTATCTATGGTATTGCCTAAGGTTAGGACATCTTGCTGGGAGCAGCCTGGATGTAGCATCAGGCAATCCAGAGTATTCCTAAACACAGTCACTCTGATTTAATCCAGGATGATAAGGAAGATCACTCCCAGCCAAGTTTCCTCCTGGCACCTTCTGATGCTTCTGTGATATTTTGTTATCCATTCATTCCTTCCTTGGGCCCATCAGCTCCCCGATTACCAAAAGGTGCTGTTCTGGGCTCAGCCAGCAATAAACTTTCCACTCTCAAATCTCTACCTCAGAGAAATGCCTCCAAACCAGGTGATGGCAGGCTTATGGTGGTTTAGTGTCGTTATTACTTGAATGGAAAGTATACCTTTCGACTTGGGACTTGGATGCAGGAAAGCAAGTGACGCAAAACTTTAAAGAGAAACAAATGCTTGAGTCAGACAGGTGGGTGGAGAGATGATGACATTGCTGGTAATGAAAGAAAACACATAGAAGAAGAGACTCGGGGTCAGTCATGGAGAATTCCTCTCTCATTGGATTCTATGGAGTATAGCAGGCACAGAAACCATGGCTTCCCCTCACAATGTCTGTGACAAGTAATGTTAAAGCTAAGACAGTTCTTGAGACTCAGTGTATCTGGACATCACATGTAAGGACTTTGTCCCTTCAGGAAAGCAGGCTCAGCATTTTAAGATGATTGTGATACAAAGTCCAAAGCCTCACAAGTATAATAAAGGAGGCAATGCCTCTGGTCTTAAAAGGGTTTAAAATGGTAAATTAAATGCATGCATTTGAGTTTTGCTCCCTCCCAAGCCCCATTAACTCCTAAATAAAGTCTTTTAATAATGCATTAATTTACAAAAAGGAAAATTGGGGAAGACAAAATAAGCTCACATGTTGAGGGCCAGAGAGTGGATGGATGGGTAGGTGCACGGATGTGTGGGTTGGTGGGTGGGTGGGACCTGACTTGCTAGACTTGTGGTGACAGAATTACCAATCAGCAATAGCAACAGTGTGCCCTCTGATATTACCCAAGGTAGTTGTAGCATAGACAATAAAGCCTCCTAGAATTTTATCAAGCGTATCATAGAAGAGGAAATGGACAGGAAGAAAAGGGAAAATGGCAGATGTAAGAGGTATCTGAGAAGGCTAGTTCTGGTCTAGAACATTCATTCCTTGGAGAGTCCTCTACATACTAGAGGAATTTTACAGTTGGGGTAATAAATTCTCAGTCTAAAGCTGATTCTTATGCACATGGGCACATCCTCCAGAATCTGAACTAATATCCAGAACAAAGAATGAATATTAATTTGTAACTGTTCTAATTACACTCCCTTCCCAATACCAATTGTTACTTTCAATGGGAAAATCCGCCCCCACTTAAGACATGAGTACCTGGAGACAACTGATGATGGGTTTGTATTTCCACAAGCAGGTTTGGGTTTCAGTTCTCTGACATGCCACAGCAGGGAACAGCTATTTGCATTTTCAGGTACCCAACATCTGGAACTTGGGCATAAGATTGAACACAATTATCCTGCACAATAAAAGTAAACAGAGCTCAGCGCGAATCTGATAATTGTTCTTTCCTGCTGAGCTACAATTTTTAATCAGAGGAGACACATAAAAGAGTAAGTACCAATCTGTCCATTCTTACAAAGGCCAAAGTTATCTTCTTGAAGTCTACCTAATTGTACTCTCTTGCTTAAACACACTCCAATGGGAGATAAAATTCAAAAGCCTCATTCTAGCAAGCAAGGCTCTAGACTAGCAGTTAAGACCTGGACATGGATGCGTTACCAGCAAACTGGCAGAAACACAGATTGCCCAGGCTCACTCCAGACATCCATCCAGTAGAGCACAGCAGGGCCTGAGAGAAAATGTACATAAACTTAGATGAAGCTGATGCTGCTGAGGTCCACAGGTTTAAAAACCACTGAATCCCAGCAGAAATCTTGGGTAAGTGTCTAGCTTCACCTAGGACCTCCATCCTACCTACTATGCTTTTGCTGAAGTGGTCTGCCTGACCTCTAACACTTCACACTTGCTGCTGCATGCCTGCCCTCCAGCTCTTCTCAGACATTTCTTCCCAAGTACCTCACTTAAGAGCACCCTTCCAACTGTACTGCCTACACCATTGCTGTATCGGTTTTCCCTTGGCCTGGAACCTTTTGTCACCAGCTGAAGGCATGCATTATTTGTTGCTAGCCTCATCGTCTGTCTCTCCTACAGAGAGAAGATTCCAGGCATGCCAGCACTCCCGGCTAGTTTATCTGGAACACCTGGAGGCAAGCAATGACTAAGTTGTGATAGAGAAGTAAGTCTGTGGAAGAGACTAGATCTGGGCAGTGAGAGTTTTCTGGTCCTAAGAGCACTTTCTTCATCAGCCAGGATGCGTCTGACAATACCACCCCTATTGGTCTCTTTCCATTACACTCATCTAGGAACCCTTGGTTTCCTATGTCACCTGCAATTAGAAAATGTATCGCACACATCTTTTCCAATTGGAAAATTAAACCAGAAAGTTCAATTTGGCACCAACCTGGTAGAATATTTGTTAGGTTGAGCAGAAAGTGAACATGACAATAACATCTGATTAGAGCAAAGTTAATCAAGTATGTTATTAAAAGAGAAATAGTATTGTAAGAATATTAAACATGCTTTTAAATGAAGTGGAACTAATAATTCATTTTGCTTTGATGGTTCTCTGTCATTCTACGCATGTAAACTTTGATGTGTGCTCACTGCAAGTTTAGAAAAAGAAATGCTGATTTTCAGGATTTTTAAACAATATTTGTGAAGCTCAGTTGTCAATCTTAACAACAACAACAAAAGAAAAACACATAAAACACCCCATCTCCCAGACACTACATTATTTAACGGTTGCCTGTTCTCCAGCCCTTAGAATAAAAAGTCAGTTTTTATAACTCTCATTTGAATTGTTTCTCACAACTTCAGGCTATGGTAATTTCTCTCCATGAGACATTTAATGTTTGTTTCAAATTCTGTGGCTCACACTAAGTAAGCTCTCTTAATTTCTTTTCCTTTAGAAGAGAAGGAAGCAAACACTTGCATTTTATAACCAGATCCTGCTGAGGGGTTTAAAAAGCTCTTCATAAACTTGTTCTCTCTGTGTGAGCATTGTGGACTTTTTTCTGGGTAATTAGTGTGATCTTTGCCTACCCAGCATACAAACATCAACACACAACTTTCCTTCACTGTCCGGCTAAAGCTCACAGAAAAGCTAACACATAGGGATAGTCCAAGAGCATCAAGTGACTAATAGGCCAAAGAGAACAGGAACACAGAGGCATAGCTATGAACAGGAAACATGTTTCTTCTATAGTCTGTGCTGCCTCATTTCTCGGGATCATATTTTCTTTAAGAATAGCCAGATCACAGGTTAGAAAGATGGCTTAGTGGGTAAACTCTGATAAAAATTATACCCCTGGAGCCCACATGGCAAAAGGAAAAACTGACTCCTCAAATTTATCCTCTGATCTCTACTTATGCACTATGACATTAGTGGATCTCCAGGTATACACACTACACACACACACACACACACACGCACACACACACACACACACAGGCCTACATAAATAAACAAATAAGTAGACGTAAAAAAAGACTCTTTGGGGTACTTATTCAAAGAGAGGACTATCTACGGACCCATCACTACAAATGTGGTAAAAACCAGTTATTAATTAATGAAGTTCTTTTGAAAAGCTGTTCTATCTCTCTGGAACCATCTTCCTTTGGGGGGGGTAAGTTAAGGAGTTAAATGAAGACATAAAATTCCATGGCAACAATTACATCCATTTCTAATAATTCCTTCCAGGAAAGGGCCATGAGGCAATTCTTACTTGATGATTATAATGGCTAATCTCTTCGGCTGAAATGTCTGTGAGCACTCACAGACCACCAAGTTGATGTCTTGCATTTTATTGATCCATAGAAACTGGGTGCCATGTGCACTTCTTCTGATCTATTACTATAGCTCCTTGTATGTAACAGATGAACTTAGAATTGAGACCCTGGGGCCACACAGTTTATTTTAGTGACCAAGCTTGGAATCATCATTTGTTTTGTGCTCTAGCCTGGCTTCAGTTCTTTGGGACAGAAATTATACAGCCGACCCCACAGTCCTTTCCTTTCTTATCTTGTGGCTTTTATGGTGTATGTGTTTGGAATATCATCACATGATAATCAGATATTAATATTCATGGATTCATTTTCTTTCTTTGCTCCCCATAAAATAGATTCTTATAGATTAGCACCAGCTGCTGTGTTGCGGGTACAAAAGCAGGAGACAGGGCAGGCATGGAAATTCATGTTAGGAACAACCTAATTCAGAATGAGGGAAACAGATCAATTTATTTTTAGTCTTCAAGCTAACACATTGTAAAAATTAAGCAAAACAAAAGTCAACTGTGACAGGGATTTTAATTGGAGAACGTGGTCATCACCAAAGCCCATAGGAAAATACAAGGCTAATCTTATTAAGATTATCTGGGTAGGCAGCAACAGCCAGCCCCAAGAAACCAACCATTCCTCAATCAATTTTTCAGAGAGGGAACTTAGTTTATTCAGATTAATGAACTGGGGGAAGACATGGGACAAGAAATAAAATGAGCTTTTTTTTTCAACCAGAAAATGTAAATGATTCATATTGTTCACAAACCAATTGGTTCGTTAATGAAACATGCAAATTTTCCTTTACATGTGGCCCTGAGAAGTTGCCAATTGAAGAGAACCTTTTCCCTGATTAGTGGCCCTTTGCCTCACCCCCCTCACTATGGAGTCATCGAAATGAAACACATGCTGTGCACAGCTGCTTCAATTTGTGCAACAGAAAAGGCTGCAAAAGAAAATCCAACCACAGATCCCATATTGGTAGGCGACAATTGAATTGGAAGTCCCTCTGAGGAATAACTGAGCAAAAAAAAAAAAAAAAAATTGATGGAGTTTTAACATATTGCCAAGCTATGCAAACATGTCATGATTTATTACTCTATGCCCAGCTCACCTGACCTGGGCCCTTTCCTCCATTGTTGTCTTTGTTATACAGAATTGTAGCAACAATTATTTTCAAGATTTATATATATAAGCAAAAAAAAAAAAGGTTTTGCCCATTGTGTGCATACATTATGAACCTTAGTAAAGTAATAGCAACAAGAATGTTTAAATCTCAGCCGAACTCCTGCTTCCTCAAAGCCTTCATTAGTAACACGTATGAAAATGCACTGTTTCATAAATGGTGATAAAATTGCTGCTTTAAACATAATTTTAGTTTATGTCTATGGATGTTTTGTGCATATGTATGAATGTGCACCTTGTGTATGCTTGATGTCCTTGAAAGTCAGAAAAGGGCAACAGATTCCCTGGAACTAGAGTCATAGGTGTTTGAGAGTTACTACATGGGTGCTGGGAGCTGAACCTGGGTCCTCTGCAAGAGCAACAAGTGCTCTTAACTATGGAGCCATCTCTCCAGCCCTGTGACATTATTTTAAATACAACATGGGAGAATCAAACATTCTCTTGTTAGTGTAAGAGCTTTTAAAACTCTCCATGTCTCTCAACAAACACTTCAATATTGCCTCTTGTGTATTTTTCAGACATAAATCCTATTATGGCAACCTAAGATCTGAGAAATATTAATGTATGATTTCAATGGCATATGCTACAAACAGCTTTTTTCTTTTTACTGGAGGCAATTATAGTTGGAAATATTTTTTCCCAGCTCTTTCCCAGACCCAATCAATAATAATTTTACTGTCAATCCTAGCTGCTGAATATCTATTGTGTCATGATTCAGGTATCAGTGCTCCCCAGAGGCCATGTGCAAAAGTTTGGTTGCCAGTTAATGGTATCCCAGGGAGGCAGTGAATACTTGAGAGGCAGGGCCTCTTCAGACAGAGCAGGTGACTGTTCTGAAGGCTGTATCTTTCCCCCAGTCTCCTGTCTGTTTTCCTTATCTACTGTCCAGTGTTAGATGCTTTGCTTTTCTCCACTAGATTCCCCCAGCATGTATGGTGCTGTTTCACCATACATGTGCCTAGAAACACGGCATCTGAGTTATTATGAACAAAATCCTCTGAAACTTGAACCAAAGTTGAGTGTTCTTCCTTTTTAAGTTGTTGTCCTCAGCCAACACAGGCTTCTCTAATGCAAACTAAAGGCACATTGCCTCTCTCTGACTTCAGTCAATTTTTTTCATCTCCTTTGAGGCAAAGTTGAGTTTGTTACATATCAAACTAGACTCCTTTTAGGCCCACAGTTAGCTACCTGCTCTAGGCTTCTTGCAGTTATAAGTTGTTTGCTTGTGTTTTGTCAATGGACCTCAAGCAAAAATACTGTCTGACTCTTGTGGATAGTGCATAGACTCTTACAAGCATTCCCTTTGGGTGGAGGGGACTCCAAAGAGCCAGATGAGGGCTTAGATACACAGGCCTGAGGTTTAAGTTACAATTTGTAGGCACACTATCTGACTGTATAAGTTGTTCACTCAGGAAGACAGGTGGTGCATTCTTCTTCTAACATTTATGGTTTTGATACTAGGCTTAAATGAAACACAGGTTAGATAGGTATCTCATGAGTGAACTGCTTGCCTGACTAACATACTGCTAAAACAGGCCATTCCACACTCCCCGCATCTCTATTCTATTGCCCACACTAAACTATCCATCTTCCCAATATACACTTCTAAAACCATGGCCCCATTATAGTCATTCTAAAGTCAAATACAAATATAATCTGGTTCTTGACTCATTTAAAGTCCTACTGTTTCCTGATTGGTTTTACAAACAGGCTCCCTGCAGAGTAAGCATGACCGTAACCTACCTAGATTCTAATAATTTAATTCTTTAACTCAACAAACATCCAGGAATCAGGTGGCAGGAGACACATATTTAAGTCCAGCTGTCAGTAGGCTGAGGTGGAAAGTTCACAAGCCTCAGGCTACCCTAAGGCATATAGTGATATCTTGTCTTAAAACAAAACCAAACCCCCAATATGTAGAAGATCCTGCTTCTGAATGTTGGGTATTATTCTCAGTGATGGAGGATACGTTAATGAATAAGACAAAGAAGGTTCATGTACTTACTGAGTTTGCAGTCCCCTGTGCTGATCTACAGTAAAGATAAAAATAACTGCATTGCCCAGCTTGTTAGAAAGTTACACGTGTTAAGGAAATAGAGCTAATAACAACATGAGCAGGGGAGATTACAATTCACATGAGGAGATCTAGGCATGCTCCCTCAATGAAGACATTGTTTGAAGCAAGTAAGTATGGACCGTGCACAAAAAGAAAGAGCCATTGCTAAGCACTGGGTGGATCCATTCAGCCTATGTAACATGATTGATCCTATGACCCCTATTTCCCATAAATGCCTTTCTTACCTTTCTGCGACACCATATCATTACTTGCTTGGTAGAATGCTGCTCACTCCCCTACCTACTCATCTTCTGTTAGCTGTGCAAAGCATCCTCTCCAAATGCTGCACATGTAAACCACCAGAGTGAAAGATGGCTGCTCCTTCCTCATAAGCTCCTAGGGGCCACGCTGATGCTGCTGCTAACAGCCACTGGACCAGGGGATAAACAGCCAGTCATAAAGGGCTGGTCAGTGGTTCTAAATATGGGTTATATTAGAGCCACCTGGAAAATATATCTACCTTCCTTTCTCAATATCAGTGGCATACACAGCCCAATCAAATTCAAAGTTCTGAGAGGAAGCTGTGGTACCCATGTATTGTCACTCTCCAGGTAATGAAAAATGGGCAAGCATATTGAGAACTACTAAGATCCCTCTTACCTCAGAAAGCCACTACTGCAGAGGCTAGACCTTTTCAGGGAGATCATAAGCAAAGTTACCTTGGCACATGCAGGTAGGTAGCACAGGGATTCTAGTGCAGTTTTAGAAATGACAGGTCACACCCCAGCTCTGATGCCTGACCTTGGATGAGTCATTTTAAATCTCTCAGCCTCAACTTCCTCACCTGCAAAATGAAAGGCATTAGCTTGACATGTTGGCTGGTATCTAATGAAAGATTTACAAAGGTGGCTTTGCCCTGCATTTCACAAGTAGCAGCAGTCAGTAGTTTGAGGGCATTGTTAATATTAAACAGGAGTATTTGTAGCATCATATAAAAAGCGAAGATGTATATTGTTTTCTTGCTGTATTTTCAACATCATCCACATGGAAAATAACAATAGCCACTAGGGAAGTCTGCATCAACTTAAGCACCACCAGGGGAACTATTTCCAATACTTAATTTCCTTCTTTGCCCTCAGCTCCCAGAGCTACCCTGGTAGAAGCTACTGTGTTACTTTATGAAATATTTGCCCAGTAGAACAGATATCAATTTTAAGTAGTATTTCAGGATACAGAACCCCTTTACTACCCTATCACCCTTGTGTATAACAGGCAACAGTGATATATTCAATAGCAGATAACACTCCGACCCTTCTTCATTTGGTTGCAGTGGACTATGGTTACATCTGTCTCTCGTGAATCAGACTCTCTTGGTGGAAGCTGCCACAGTAATGAAATGATTACATGATTCCAGGGAGTTAGTGAGTCATGGGTACCTTTGTCTCTTGACATTTAGGGAAGGAATCAGGGAGCAAGGAAGGAGGTCAGTTTCCATTTCCACTAAGCCCTGGGCAACAAAAGTGACATTTCCTCTGCTATTTTTTATGAATTTTCAGTCATGCCTAATGCATGTATTAGGGCAGGCTCTAGCTCTTGCCCCTCCCTGCTCACCAGGCCTGGCTAGTAAGACAACCCACATATAGAGAAGTTTGAATAAATTCATATCTATCAAAGCTTTCAAATATATGTAAAGTCTTATTCTCAGAATGTTCTGTTCAAAACCAACACTCATACATGTCTTATTGAAGCTCTCTCAGCTGACCTCCCTATGAATTCTACACCCATAGCTTTATATACTGGAAGGTTACATTTCTTCTCACATCAGAATCTGAGAGGTATTCCCACTATAAACAGTATGAGAAAGATTTTGTTGGATTCAGAAATATAAGCAAACTAATTAACCTACCTGCTTAGCATTCAAATGCTTCTGGACTTAGCATACAGCTAACCTGACAAGCCCACCATCAGTTGAAAACACAGTCATCAAATGTGAATTTAAGCTAACTCCTCCACTAGACATTGCAGCTTAGGGTTGCTTCACTCAAAATCATGAGGTATACAGAACTGTAGCTCATGACCACTGATCAGAATGGCAAGAGAATATTATATGCACATTTCTAGCCCAGAAACAAGATCAAAATTAAAAAACTGAGTATAGATTCTACTGGATACATTATACTTTCGTGTAATACCAACAATTTGTAAGTCAAATAATCATTAAATCAGGGACCACCTAACTTGTATGTAGGACACACTCTATAAATGTTTTTCATTAACATAACTATTATGGCTACCATTACTGACTAAAAAGTAGCTATACTGTCCTTTCAATGGGCTACATTGCCTAGTTTACAGGTTTGGCTTCTGACTAATTATATACTTTCTGAGCATTAAGCACTCTTTCCCTTAGGTGATTGTTACAAATGGCCTACAAGTAAACATTGCTAGTTTTCATTTAAATCCCGAGGGCACTGAGGCTCAGGAAGGTTAAAAAACTTAATAAAGGCCAGATCTAGGATTTAAACACATGGCTGCTCTGTCCTAAAGCCTCTTCTTAGCTATGACAATTTCTTAACAAACCTGTGATGGGTCTACCCTGTTCATCTTTGCCATTCTCAGATTCTTTCTGAGAAGCAGAGGATTCTAATAGTACCAAGGTGTTTTTGTAAGAGACAGGAGAGTCTTCATCTCCACTGAAGACCCTTCCAGCAGGTGAGATGTGACCTCATAAGAGAATAAAACCAGACTGATCATTCCTTCTTTTTTTTTATTGTTACACATTTGGTCTTTTATACCTTCTAGAAACATTACTAACATTTCTTAATATTTAACTATAGTGAAAATTTTGGAATTTTGCAGTCATTGAAAAACACAAACATATTATAAAGACATGGTTCCTTTTTAATCCCAGCTGTGGGATGTGGGGCTGCTTCAGACAGTACAGGGCAGCTGACTATGTATTGCCTTATGCTTTAGTAGTGGCATGGTTTTGCCAGCTGCAGATAGTTTCTATGATTGTGTGACATTTGGAATTCTGGGGAAGTTTTAGAGAGCATATAAATGCTAGGACCCCAAAAGGTGTGGTGGGTTGTTGGTGGTTGTTGGTTGGTTTCTGATGATCATAGTTTGTTAAGTAGTTGTCTACAAAGAAGAAACAACAACAAGAAGAAATTAGTTATCCTGATAGCAAAGATCAAATTTGCCCCAAGGAACTTGATGCCCCAAATCAGTAGAAAGTAGTCAATAAAGTTGCTCCCTTTACAACCCTTGACTTTATTCAGGGATCTCTTTTCTTTCCTCTCTATCCTTTTCTTTTTTGTCTCTTATCCAGTGTTAGGAGGTTGAAAGGGTATAAAAGGGTAGAGAATGGTGGGAGGAAAAAAGAACCCATGAAGCAGCAAAAGACCAGCTACATTTCTCTATTTGTGAGCGGTAGGAATTGTGTGTCATGGAACACATATGGGAGTCAGAGGGGTAACTTTCGAGAGTGAGTTTTCCCTCCACTATAGGGGTTAAGGGATTGGATTCAGTTTTTCAGACCTGGTGGCAAGCATCTTTACCTGCTAAGCCATCCTGCTGGCCCTGGAACACTAGCTAGCATGAAACATTTCTTATTAAACAAAACATAGTCTGCTTACACATCTCCTTACTCTTGAACAGTAAACACTTTACTAACTGAACTATCTCCCCAGATCACAATCTATATTTTAATCAGTATATTCTTTTCTTTTTTAAAAAGAAATGTCACTAGTGAGATTTTTTTTTTGCTTTTATACCATTTTAAGTACATGCAAGTATTAAGGTCAGTTCTAGGTTGAGGAACTAGCAATACAATAGATGTAAATAGTCAAGGAACAAGCAAGCCAAGAAACACAAATAGTCAAAGAACAAGCAAGACAATAAACAAAAATTCTGTGAACACTCCTGCTATCACTGTTTCTAAGGGCTTATCAGGATGACCAAAATATCTGAGCCTACTTCCCTATCTTAGCCCAAGTCATTTTCATGCCTAAAGCCTACTTCTTTGTTTTAGCCTAAGATTTAGATTCTTGTCTGAAATTATTTCTTTGTTTTAGCCTAATGTCAGATTCCTGCCAAGAAGCCTAAAAAGCTCTCCACATCTCCCCCTTTTTTATTTCACTAACAAGACTGAGCCTGTCATAGGTTGTTCTGACAAGAATGCCTTCCTTACCTGTCATGGAATATGCATTATCAAAAGCAGTGCACTTGTGCTCACAGGATCACCTTGTGTTATCTGAAAATCTGGTTTTGGTTTCACAAAGGAACAAAGACACTAGAAATAAAAAATGAGCTCTCAGGGACAGTGAGCATGAGAGAGACCACAGAGGACAGCTGCTGTTTTAGAGGCAGACCAGATTCTCTCCACCCTGAGAAACCCAGACCTGTCAGGTTGATATCCACATTGGGAAGTTAATGATTCAAATCATTGTGGGTACTCCTGCCACAGGCTCCCAGATATGTCCCGTGGTCTTCATGCTGAGTCAGTGAAGTTTGGCTTTAGGTAGCCAGAAAAGCCAATTCACAACTGGGTTTAGTAAATACAGCACATCATTAAATGAAGAATCACCACATTTTCTTTTATAAGGGAGTGACAATAAATCCACAAAACCAATTTTCTATAGCTTAGAAACTGGCTCTGAGAAAGATTCACACAGGGAAATTTTAAAATGCTTTAGAATATATCAATATTACTAGAACAAAGGAACACAGATTTGAAAGTAACTGTAGTTCACAAAGAAGTACACATGGAAGAATAAAATCCCTTCAGCTTGCTACATAGTAAAGTGCTGCTCCATATAGTATTTTAATGCACAAATAAAGTTATATTTGTAAGCATTATCTAAATTCTTACATATTTTAATTTAATATACATGTTTCTTTTAATGGGCATGGAAGTATATCTCATATGTTTATAAAAGGTGTCTGACATTGTGTTTTGATATATATACACATTATAGAAAGACAAAGTAAAGTTAATTAACATAACCTCAAGCAACTTCCACTCTTAGGTGATAGAGCTTTTAAGGCCCCTTTGTAGAAATTTTCAAATATATATTAATGAGGTTTGAGAGATGGCTCTGAAGAGACGTGCACTCTTTCAGAGGATTTGATATCTGTTCCCAACATCCACATGGCAATTCACAGTTATCTGTAACTCCAGTTCCAAGGGATTCAATGGCTGCTTCTGGATTTTAAGGATTACCAGTAATGCATGCAGTATATATACTTACATGCGAGCAAACATTCATACACATAAAACAAATAAATCTTTTTAAATGATTATATCATATATTGTCACTGTGCTGTATAATAGAACTCTTCAATTAATTCTTTTCATTTCATTAAGATTCGAAGTCATTTAAACAATGAGTCTCCAATCTTAACAGATTCTAGCTAATGTAAATATTGATTTATTCTATGAGTTCAATATTGCATACTGTATTTGTAAGTGATATTATGTAACATTTCACCTTTTGTTCCTGGCTTATTTCACTTAACATATATCATATTCAATCCAGTGAGTATTTGGAATATTTCTGTTTATTGGCTATTGTGAACAGTGCTGCAATTAACACAAAAGTTTTATTTCTTTTCTCTATATAGATGCATATATGTATATATGTATGCATTCATGTACACACACACACACACATCCACAGAGAGAGAGAAAAAGAGGGGGGTGGGATTATACTGAAGGTCTATCTAAAGTACTTTGAGGGGGTGCATATTCTCCATATGTTTATATCAATTTGCATTCCCACTCAATACTGTAAAACTCTTCCTTTTATTCCACATCCTCACCAGGGCTTGTTATATTTTGTCTTTTGGATAATAAGTATACTAAGAGTCATAAATTGATACTTTTTATAATCTTAAATCACAGTCACTAATGATCAGTGATTTTGAACATGTTCTTTGCATACTTGTGGCCAAGTTGTATGTCTTTGATGAGAAATGTCTTTTAGGTCCTTTGCCAAACTTTCTCAAAGTTACCAAATATTTGATGACTGAATTGAGGTCACATATATTTTGGGTATTAAGCCCATATCAGATGTAGAGTTTACAAATATTTAAAATTTTATATTTTAAAACTTCATTATTATAGAGCCAAACTACTTACCCCTCCATGTGATTATTGAAAGCATTTTATATAAACAGAATTCAAAAGTCTTTTACAGGCAGGTGGCTGATGAATTACCAGATCTTTAATTCATAATTTTAACTTGTTACACTCAATTGGTTTATTATGTGGAATGTGCCTAAGCCCTGAATGATTCATACAAACATTTTTTTTTCACTCACAAAAACATGGCAAAACCTTTTCAGGGAATTGCTTTTGTTTCCTTCTGGAGTGTTCACTCTTCAGTATGTATAAACAAGCAAATGCTTTGATATTCAAATTAATGAAGGCAGTGGAAATGAGAGCTGAATCCATCTGAGAATCATAGGCTCCCTTGAATACCTATTATTGAAAATCTCTCTCACACATGTTATTTGAGAGAATATCTATCTCAGAAGCTATGAGGAACTCCCCTGAAAGCTAAAACACACAGGCTACTTCACAGGTAACCATAAGGACAGCTAAGCTGTGGCCCTGGGCTAGTTGATTCACTTTTTGAGGTTTAATTTATTCATCAATAACATGGAAGTAATAGTAATACTCATTACACAGTTTAATTTTAAGAACTGAATAATAGCACATATTTAACACAGTGCCTTGGGATTTAATTGTTTTATTGTCAATAACATTCATATTAAGTGAGTCAGCTCTGTCTTTTTTCTGTACTGCAGCTTTCTCTCATATTGAAAGAAGCAGCTACTTATTTGATAAATGATAAATGAAAAAAATTTTAAATGCTATGAGGCTGAGTATTGTTATGAAACAGAAATGCTATTTTCCCTATATCATAAGAATACTTGGGGAAAAAAAAGAATAATTGGATGCCTTTTCTCCCACACTACTTCAGACTTGCCATACATCCTTTAGTGTGTCCTCTTCCAATTGATGATAAATTCTTCAATGATGCATCATCTATTAGCAATACAATTTGGGTAACTATATCCTGGAGTGGTGAAGCTCTTGTCTCCTTCTCTAGACAGATGAAATTATAGTTTCTGTAATAAATCAAGAGTCATTGTTTCCTGCCCTATATTTTCAGGCAAGATCTACAAGCAACATCCTCTAGGAGTCTCTGTGTAATGCCTAGTAAAACCACATAAATATACATATTTATATAAACATATAAATATATAAAAATATATATACATATATATACACATATACATACACACATACACATATATACATATTCTGTGTGTTCACAAGCATCTCTTAGTTCTTTGGAGAATATAGCATTTTTCAGGTTTTCCTCTTGGTCAGTGTGTCTCTTTGTTACTGTTCAGTTACTGTAAAGAGAAACTGTGACCAAGTTAACTTAGAAAATAAAGCATTTAAATGGGAAGCTTGCTTAAAATTTCAGAGAGCTAGTTCATGATCGTCCTGGTGCGAAGCATGGTAGCAGGCAGGCATAGCATTGGAGAAGTAGCTGAAAGCTTATATCTTGATCCACAAGTAAGAAGCAGAGACAGCGAGCAAGAATGGGGCTGAGATAGATTTTTGAAACCTCAAAGCCCACTCCCAGTGACACACCTTCTCCAACAAGGTCATATCTCCTAATCCTACCAAAAAAGATGCACAGGGGACTACGAATTCAAACAGAAGAGGCTATATGGGCAGTCTCAGTCAAATTACCGCAATATTCTAAAATAATCAGCCATTTGAGGAAGGTCCCTGCTGTCAATCTTATTGCTAGAACATCCATGACAAGTATAGTATACTTCAGTGTTCATCAAGTCACAAACATTTCTCTGTCTCCATGAATTAAAGCTGTAGTGCAATCCTTTCCCTCTCTGCTCTGCCATAGTAATGCATAAAAATCTTGTCTTTCACTGGATTCAGGTGGGCAAATTGTGAAGCCAAATATCTCACAAAAGCAATAGTGCTATGACTCTATGACCTCTCTTCTTCCTCCCCTTGAGGTTGACTCATGACAAAGAAACCATGCCTCAGGTGTATACAAGACCCAACATAGATTCTGTGACTACTTCCAATAGAAAAGAACTGTCTACTGATTAAAGCATTTTCTGAAGAGTCAAATTTAAAAGGCAATATCTAATTTTCCTTGCTTATGAATATGTAATTGCTCAGTTTCAACATCTCAAGCCAGATAAACATATCAACAAGTAAAGACATGTGCCACAAAAACTTACAACTTGAGTTCAATCCCTAGAACCCAAATGGTGGAAGGAAAGAACTGACACACACAAGTTTTCTTTTGATCTCCATATGTGTGCACACACTCACATGTGCATGCACCCACACACACATGCAAATACACAAGCACAAACACAGGCACACATGCACATACACACAAATTAATTAATTGAAATAAATAAATAGAGATGATTTCAATGTCATATCTTCTGCAGTGAGCTTTTGAAAGTCTCCTCAGTAAATGAGTGATAACATATAAAATACTGAATAACTATAGTTATTGGCTCACAGTATGTACTAAAATTATCATTCATTATAAAATGTGATAACTTTTAATAGTATGTCTTATCTTTCTTTACAGTACATTTGAACAATGCCCACCAATACATAAAAGTAAAAAACTATTCATTTTTAGAATTCTATTCTTTGAGAAAAATAAGGGGAAGTAGGGGAAGAATTGAAGAAGTGGAAGGGGAGGGTGATCCCATAGGAAGACCAGCAGTCTCTACTAACCCAAACCCTAGGGAGCTCCCAGACACTGAGCAACCACCAAGAACATACAAAGCTGCTCCAAGGCGCTTGGCACATATGCAGAAAATGCCTGACTGCTCTGGCCTCAGAGTGAGAAGATGTGCCTAATCTTTAAGAGACTTGAGGCCCCAGGGAATGAGGAGGCCTGGTGGGTGGTAGAGAACTCTCTCGGAGGCAAGGGGGGAGGAGGAATGGGATGAGGAAATGTGGGAGGGGGAATTGGGATGTACATAAATAAAATATTTTTTAAAAATAATAGCAAAAATATTTTTTAAAGACCACATGAATCTCTTCTTTTTTCTTAATTAAAATGGAAAACATTAGTAACATAGTCCAGGTTCATGATGTCAGGTCATATCATGTCACATAGACCTTGGATGGTATGCTGAAAAGGCTGTATTACCTCTGTGTATTCTTTCCAAAACATATCTGATCTGGACATGAAGAAAATATCAAGTGGAACCAAATTAAAGATGACTCTACAAAACATCGAACTGATATACTTTAAAAGTGTCAAGGTCACAAAGAATAAAAGCTGTGAAGTCAAGGAGACTTGACATCACAGAGGTGAACCTCTATCTGATTCTAGAGTAGGTGTAAAAGCTAGAAATCTGAATAAGGTCTGCAGTTTACTCAGGAAGCTGCCACCAAGGTTCATTCCTCAGTGTTAATAATTGTACCAATATTACATAACACGATGACTTGGGTGAAGACTCTAAAAATTCTCTGTGTTATTTCTGAAACTCTTCTCTAAATCCAAAAGTACTTGAAAATAAAAGGATTTTAAAAGAAAAAAGAAAACTATAATTTGCTTTGTATTCTAAAACTGAATTTAATTTCTGTCATCATGCTCTCTTCTGAAAAGGGAAAAGCATAACCTTCTCAATTCAGAGTCCTCTTTTCCCATGGGACTTTGCAAATTCCCACCCATTTCTATAGTGCCAGTGCACTGAGGGAAGGTCATGGTGTACAGGTGTTCACAGATAGACAGAAAACAATTGAGGCTAGATGTTCATTTCAGCTTGCTCTCCATATTAGTCCACTCATCTCATTGAAAAGTGCTCCATATTTCCAGCCACAGAACTCCAGGGCTCTTTATGCCATATCTGTGCCAAGATTTGTCAGTCAGTAAACACAACCTCTCTCCTTCATGTAGTGAAGAAAATACACAATGTTGTTCAGACCCATCTGCTATCTCTTTTTCTTTCTCCTTACAAGGAGCTTGAGAGTTTGAAGGTGGAGTAGATAAATGGGTGTAAGTACCTAATGTAAATGACTAGGATTGGTGGTTTGGAAGAGAGTTCAAGACTGTACTGTGCTAAATATAAAAATCAACCCACCCTTGATAAGGGAAGCCCCTCCAGAAAGCTTTCACCAGGTTCAGAACAAACTCTTAGATTCTGCGCTATGGAGGAATTTTGAGATTAAACTCTGTCTCAGGGGTGTTATATAGCAATAAAACATTTTATCTTTTAGGAAAGCTCATTAAGACTTATGTTTGAAATAGGGTGAAACATTGCATCCTACAGAGAAGCTCTTTAAGACTCAGGATATTCTGAAGGAAGTCTCTTTACTACTCAGGAAGAAAACAATTCATAAGGTTCAGAAAGTCCCTGAAACTGACAAGAACTAGACCCTTCTCTTTCAAAGCTAATACGTGTAGTTAGGAATACTGAGAGATACTCTTTTACAAGTCCAGCTGCCTGAAAGAGGTTCATATCAACTGAGCTGCCTGAAAGAGATACTCTCCTATCTGTTGAGCTGCCTGAAACTCATACAGTGAGCTCCAGAGTTCAAGCTCTTATGACCCATCACCCATTTGGGGTAGGATTTTGGCAATCAAGCTATCTTTGAGTCATTTCCACTCCATTCCTTTGACTCATACTCCTGAAAGTAACACCACTAAAACTCACCGTCTCACCAAGCTGGACTTTGATGGTGTCCATGTAGTGTTCTGCCATTAGCTTCCCCTCTGGACTGAGCAGACACTTTGTAATGTCTACTGAAGAAAATATAAGGGAGTGGGTCCCTCTGCTCTTGTACGTTAAGATTTATCTTTTTTTTCATCCTTACCTGCAGAATGAAATAATTCACAAAGCCTTTCATTAGATTCACTCCTTAACTAAGCTATCTTTAGTCTGCCCACTTCAGAACTGTCTATCATAGGACACCTGTGAAATGTATATATAAAAAAAGAATCAATGTTCATAAAGAAGTATGGCATTCTTCTCTCCCACCAGAGACTATAGACTCTAGCTAGGCAAAAGAAGGAGATTCCAATCCTAGAGAGGCTCAGGATTTTGTATAAAATAGTGGGATCAAAACTGCTTTGCATAGAAATTTTAATTTATCAGAAATCTTTCGTCTGTTTATTTTAATTCTTGCTGTTGCAGAAATTCCCCTTCTCTTTCTGTTTTTCCCAGTCAGATTCTGAGGAATGTGAACCACAATGGAGAAAAAATAGTGAACTTGAAATCTGAGATACAACTGTTTAACAGTCCTCACAAGCCATCAGGGAGCAAAAGGAGAGGAATGGATTAAACTGGACATTTCTTTTTGAGAAAATGTGAACATAAGTGACTGAGCAGAAAAGACCTGTAATCCAATGACATTTACCAGAAGCTGTTTACTCTTAACTGATGACCAGGCACTGGAGGTAACTGAGCTCAGAAAGTAATAGGGGTCACTACCAGTGCTAACATCCTCTGCAGCTTAACACTGAGTCACACAGCCACGAGCTGAACATTTTAATACCCAGAGACAGGACCAAGGCATTCAGAATGACATGAGCAAAATGCCAAGTAAACTTTGCCAGTCTCAAATATTCAAAGTTTAAAAATCAGAACAAACAAGGGTCTATCAAAGAATGCTTTACACACATGCACATAAGCACACATGTATATACGCATATATACATATATACTGTGTATGCACAAATGTATACAAAGATGTGTATATGTGTGTATGCATGGAAAAAATCAGAAGTCAGTGTCAAGTGTCTTCTTCATATTCCATATAGTATTTAAACTTTTGATACCAGTTCTCTCACTGAACCTTGCGGGACTGTTTCCAGATGGGTCCCACGAGGATCTCTGGCGGGGCTGAGGACAGGGTCCGTCGGCAGCCCGAGATGGGTGGTGAGCAGGCAGAGAGAGTTCGCTGCTGCCCTGCCCCAAAACTGCGTCTCAGCGCCTCAGCGACAGCGGTGGAGAGGGGAGAAATATTACAGGTCTTTGAAGTGCGCAGGCTGGCCAGCGACAGGGAGGAAGGGTGACAAACGCTCTCCGACAGTGGGAAGGATCTCACACACACACCTTTACTTTTGAGCTTGGCCAATATATACAGTTTTTGGGGTGGCAGCAGGTAACCCCTATTGGCTTGGTCTGAGAGCTTGGGAATGCCTCATCTGCATGAAGGTGCTACTCCTATGTGATCACTGGCCATGGACCTCTCTGTGGGAGGGGCTGTGGGGAGCGGAAGCTAAGAGAGCCAGATGACTTTGGGAAGCCTGAAGCGGCCTCCCTGTCCTAATGGCCTTCTTCAGACCAAGGTGCCCGGGATTCTAGAACTTTCTACCAAGCTTTCTGGCCTTTTCTCATAGCCCACTGCCCCACAGAACCTGGCCCTCACCAATTCATCTAAATAGACTGGCCAGCAAGACCTTCTACTTCTACCTTTGCAACACTGGGATTATTGAGGCACACTATCATGGCCAGTATTTTCACATGAGTGCTGGAGGTTGAACCCAGGTCACTGTGCTTGCATAACAAGCAGTTTACCAACCAAGGCATTTTGAATCCACTTGTCAAGCAGCAGGGGAGACTTCACTTCCCCCTTCACATTGGATCCTTTGTCCCTTCACTAAGTCACTGTGAGCTTATAAGCAGCATTATGCCTTCCAAAAGATCTGACAGTAGCCAGAAGTAGAAAGTGGTTTTGTTTTTGTGTTATGTTTTGCTGTTTCTTCTCCTTTTTCTTTTTATTTATTCTTCTCTCATCTGTTACATATTGACTGCAGCTTCCCTTCCCTCCCCTCTGCTCAGTCCCTACCCTCGACTCCCTTCTCCCCTACATCTACTCCCCTTCCATTTTCCTTCAAAAAATAGCAGCCTCTCAGGGATAATGACAGAACACAGCATAATAAGTTACAACAAAACTAGGCACAGACATTCCTATCAAGGCTGAACAAGGCAACCTAGAAGGACACCCCCCCCACCAAGAGCAGTCAAAAAAGTTAGAGGCATCCCCACTCCTAATGTTAGGAGTCCCACAAATACTCTAAACAAGCAAGGCTTGTATGTAGAGGACCGAGAGCAGACTATACTGCCTCCATGACTGCCTCTTCAGTCTCTGTGAGCCCCCATGAACTCTGCTTACTTACATCTGTGGATCCTGTTCTCCTGCTGTCCTTGATCCCTCTCGCCCCTACAATCCACAAATGGTTTTCTTATTCTGGCCCATTACAGATTAGAATGGAGTTACAGAACCAGGAAAAATAGAAAAAGAACCAAGGGACAGATATGACCCAAGTGCCAATGGAACATTACAATGTCAGAGAAATGATGAAAAACAATCTCTCTACAAGTTATATGTATGGATACAGAGGAGGTTCAGCAGTTAAGAGAACTGGCTACTCTTCCAGAGGATCTCATTCAATTTCCAGGATCCACATGGTGACTCACAATCATTTTTTGTCTCAGACTCTGGGGATCTGATGCCCTTTTCTGGCCTTCATGGACTGACTATACATGGGATGCATGTGGCATATAACAGAGATGCAGGCAAAACATGCCTGCACACAAATCTTAAGTTATATGCAATTTTGAGGACTAAATAATACTTCGATGGGACTATATAATCCTGTGATTCAATTGGTGGGCCTGAAAAAAAACAAATAAACAAAAAATTGCAAATAATAATCTACAGGAAAAAATTCACACGGAGAGCTGAAAGCCCTCTCTAGTCAAGCTAGAACAAATGAGAAAAAATTTCACGGAAATAGACTTCAGCGGCACCTAAGATAAAATTCTTTAACAGCTGATAGATAAAATGGACCACCCTGAGAGCATGCATAATGACAGGTTGAAAGGCACCAGTGTGTAAGTCAAACCTATAGATTCCAGAGCTGAAGTCAAACTGCAATATTCTCCTTCTCAGCATCTCCTATCATACCAGAAAACTGGACAATAATTGTACATCCCATTGCGTTTACAGATCCCATAAAAATCATGTTCTGAACACATACAGATTTTCTGTCAACATTTCTTAACAATGTAATACAACAACTATTTGAACACTATTTATGTCTTATATAAGTGGTCTAAGGAGGATATAAAGTGAACCATAGGATGCATGTAGGTTATATGTCATTTTATGTGAGACTCAAGCATTTGCATATGTATCTACAAATGGTGACAGGGATCCTAGAATTTATCCCCCATGGATGCTGAATTAATACACTTCCTCAGAATACTGAAGAATTAGCAAGATAATACATCTCAAGTATTTACTTAGAATATCCTCCTTGCAAAGACTTGATACATAGAAGTTGTCTTTAGTGTGGCTTTGATATTATACATATGCATAAAGCAGAGGCTGTCAATTACAATTAGAAAAAAATTCCTTTAGAGACCATGATATAAAATCCAAATGTATCCTAAGCAGATAATGGCTCGAAACATGACAGTTGAAAAAAGATGAGGTTAATGGTGTCCATGGGCTAGAGAATCTCAAAACATCCATATTGTCCACTGTGCCAATTCAGCGTACTTCTGTGATGTGGAGCCACGTTGCCCAACACAATAACCAGACAGATCAATAAAGTTAAAACAAGAATTCCCACAGGAGGTGATGTAGGGGGAGAAAAGCCCATGAAATTGGATTATGACATGAAGGGCCTCAGTGTGAGTGTTGAAAATATCTGTAAGTGATTTTATATGACCTAAAGCAGAGGACCAAGAGCCGGTGATTACATAAATAATGGAGCAGGAAGACAGCACAGAGTATTTAAGGTTACTCAAGACAATGATAAAGTATAAGGCTGTCATTGCAGTGAGAGCATCTGATCCAATTCTATAAGGAATTAGTTAGCTGATCTTTTGATTTGCTTGAAACATTTGGCCAAATGGCTCTCAGAAAGATAAACACAACTGTCTCCACAGGAGACATACAGGTAATCGCTAACTCTAACGAAATAAAGACTCACAATACATTTCACAGTCTGCAATTTGGTATTAGAGATTATTTTTGTCAGGCATGTAGAAAAAGCATACTTCCTGGGCTTCTACAGGAGAACAAAACCTACAACATTTAGAATTTTTCACTGTTAACATATAAATACACCACAAGTCATTGTTACAGATGGCTCCACACAGGATGTAAAACACCTACAAGAAAAATAAAATTTCATCCTATTCTTAGTGGGATAATCCTCTACCAGTGAGAACCTCTTTACCCAATGAGCAGTTCAACTCAGGGGATCAAAATCTTAGAAACAGAACTAAGGCTCTCGGGAGTCCACAGATTGTCTTTGTTTATAACACTGCTATATTGTTATGAACAAAAACTGCATTTGCTCCATTATTCCCCAAGCCAGGGGCTCTACTTCTCTGGTTCCTGCTTGTTCTGCTGCTAACAACCTCCCCCAGTTCCCATTCAGTCTGCTTTACTTTTGGCTGACACAGCAAATGCACTTAGAAGAGCCTTACAGCAGAGAGGAAGTCACAGCCTTGAAACAAAGGAGGATCACTGATAATTTATTTGTTTATTTATTTTCAATTCTCTCCTTCTGGAGGTCCAGGATTTCAGGGACCAGGACCTGGGATAAGCACTGGAATACATCCATTTACAACACCATCTGGGACTGCAGGGTATTGGATAATTGGTAATAAGTCTTTGTGAAGAACAGATCCTGAGAGTTAGCTAGTGGAATTTTACAAAGCTCTGTTCCACACAGGCAGAATAGTCTAAAAGAAGTACCACACCTTGGTTCTACCAACCCAGTGTCATTCTGGACCTTGATCTAATAAATTTTGTCATCTATGCATTTTAGAGATGATAGAATTGTATTCTGATATGGATCAAAGGTTATGGCTAAAAAAAATAAATGCATAAAAGGGGCTTGAGCAACTATCTTACAAACTGGAAGATTTTAGGTAATAGAATCCTGCTATTAAGTAAATTAAGCTTCATCAAGAAATGATGTTGACCGTAGACAAAAACATTCATGTTTGGTTTTGTTTTTTGTTGTTTGTCTTTTGTTTGGTTTTTGTTTTTGACGTTGAAGTTTGCTGCTTTCATTTCTGGGGGTCAGTGGGAGTGGCAGAGCCCACAGCAAGCTCCAACTGCTTGGCAGAATAGGAGCTTTGCTTCTTAGTGTGACACACACAGTCATTTATAACTAAGCCCAGCACACCGTTCACGCTGCATGAGTTTCTTGCGACTTTCAAATCCTTTCCTCCAGCCACACTTAAAGCATTTCTGAAGAAGTAATTATTTATTCATACTCACTTATTCAAGAGAGGGCAGTATCTCATTTATTTACCTATGTAACCTTGTAAGCTAGACAGATTGAGTAGTATACATAGGCTTAGAACAGGGCCAAAGTTCTCCACTAAGCATTAGAGTTTGATTTTGGGGGAAAAAAAGGAGATTCCACAGAAAGCATAAATATTCAAACGGCTTTTGTATTGGAATTGGTGTGTTCTGGGTTTTAGTCTGGAAAGATGGCTCTGCAGGCATTGAGGGGAGGGGAGGTGCAGTAGAAGGATGACAGGGGACACCGAGGACGTGGTAATGATCCAGGAAAAAGCAGTAAGAATAAATGGATCCTGCGGTGATGGGACTGGGGGCTATGAAATCGATCTGAAAGGCTTTCTGAAGGTGAAGGAATGGAAGGCTCGGGGACTAATTTAAAAGGGGAGAAGGCAGCTCCTAGAGCAGATCGGACTTTCTAGTTCAACTGACAGGAATAGTGGAGCAGTTAAGCGAAATAAGAAGTCTGGGTGGGGCAGGTCTGTGGGGGCAGGTAAGCACTTCTGTGTGGTTTGTGTTAGGTGTTGTATGCCATTTGAGGTGAGATGCTACCAGGCACTTAGCACCTGAATCTGGGCTTCCTGTGTGAAAACATCAAAAATGGATTAATATAAAGTTTCTATTTTTCTTCATTTCCACCCTGCCCTTTCGCATTCACCTGTCTCGTCAAAGACTGTAAGTGCTAATAACTTCTTAAGAGCAAATTTAGAAGTAACTGTGCGGTAATGAAATGCAGACAAGTGTTGAGGAGTGACTTAAGTCAATTGGTACAGGCTTCATGGAGGGTGGTTCAACAGAGCCTCACTAAACATGTGTCTCTTGATATAGTAGGCTTTCACCTACTATAAATGATTTTTAGCATAACTTCATGATTTGGTTGTCTTCTTAACAAGATCAGCTCATGACTGGATCACCTGGCCATTGTCTTCTTATCATCAGGCAGTTCAAAATGCTTGCATCCTTAATAGAAAAATTCTCTAAGTCTGTGGTTTGACTCATCACATTCAAGCTTTAGCACAATATTCTCAGAGTTTTAGCCTAAACAACTTAGACTGCCATGTAGCCTCCCTGATTCCTGTCATCTACTCCTGAACATGTGGCCTGTTCTGGAGGGGTTGATATACCCAGTGCCACCTTATTGGAGAAAACTGATTTTCCCTTGTCCAGTAGGTATAAGTGACAGTTCAGTTGATAACCTTTACCCTAGTGACTAAGTTTTCATTCATTCATTCATTCATTTAAAAATATGTAACAAAATAAAATATAACAATATAAAACAAAATCTGCCACTTCAAGACAAATCAAGAAAAAAAAGTCCAAGAAAATGAACAAGAGTTAGAGACCTACTCGTTCATCCACTCCACTCAGGAATCCCATAAAACACTCAATTAGAGCCATAACCTAAGTGTAGAGGATCTGGTGCAGCCCTGTGCAGCCCTGTGTATGCTACTTCAGTATCTGTGAGTTCATATGAGCTTTGCTCATGTTGATTTATAGGGTCTTGTTGTTTTTTGGTGTCCTTTCCCACTGTCTTTTAGACTCTTTGTTTCTCCTTTTCTGAAGGGTTTCCTGAGCTCTTGGAGAGGGACTGATGAAGGCTCATTTTTTTAATGAGAAGGATAAGTAGGCAAAACAGCCCTCCAAGGAAAGACATCAAAGTATTAACTGTGGGTATAATCTATTGATGTTGGGATTTTTTGCATTACCTCTTTATCTCTAAATAAAATATTACATTCCTTTGAGATAGTACAAAGTAGGAGAGATTGATACACATAAAGTCACTTTAGTCCATAAGCTAAACGAAATGTGCTCTGTAGAAGTATAAAATATGACATAAAAATGAAGAAGAGAGTAATCCCTTCTAGCTAGAAATACTTGGAAAGATGGGCGGTTTGGAGGAGTGAGAGAAGTTCCAAGGCAGGGGATGGGTATGTAGAGGGAATGCTTGAGGAAAGGCAAGATCTCTCATGAAACTCCAGCAAGGAGGCAATGAGATGGGGAAGAGTGTCTGTGGCTTCCTATAGGAGGAGATAGAGTGCCATAGGAAGACCTAAGGCTTCATGACAACCTCTTGAGCATCACTGAGGAGAGGAATAACAATGACTGAAGATGTGTATGTACAGCCTTGGTGAATGAATCTTGTCAGGCATGCTGACCTGCTTGAACTCCTGATGTCCTAGACTTCCAGCTGGATCCAGTTAAGACACAGACATCAGAGACTAAATCAATCATTGGTGTGGCCTTCTTAAGGCCAACTAATTCCCCTGTTTACCCTTCCCCCCACCCCTCTTCAAAAGATCTCTACCCATATTCAGCTTGGAGAAGTTATTAAGAGTTGGTATCCCAATTCCATGGGTTTTGGGGGCTGGAGGGAGTTATTATTAGGTTGTCTTTCTAGGGAATTTAAAAATGGTCTTTATTGGAACAGGGAGGGAATGAAGACAACAGACTAGAACATGAGGGGAATAACATAAGCAAAATTATGATCCAAGCTGTAACAAAAATCAGGCAAAATGATGCCTAATGATTGTGGGTACCAGAAAACATAAGCTTTTTAACAGCCACATTTGAGAGAAGATGAAGCAAGGCAAACTGAAACCATAAAGGAGATTGAAGATGAGGAGCCATGAAGATAAAAGGAAAACCAGGAAGGGACAATACAAGGATGTCATGGGAAGAGACAAAGTGATGAGATACTCCAGTGACAAGGAGAAGCCTACAGAGGTCAAGAGAGAACAGATGGAAGAAGAGGTACAGGTGTCAGATGAAAGACAAGAAATTGTGGCACACAGAAATTCCAAGTTTCCAGTTTTATAAGTGGCAACAGTCCTCGCTTGTCTAGAATCAATCAATATTACCATTGATAGGCATCAGCTTGGGCTAGTTTTGACCCATAACTGTTGGTAGAAAGTTGGTGTCACTAAAGAGAGCAACAGAGAGACTGGCTCTGCTGGAGCCCTTTCCTCTTCCTCATGCTTTCTCTGACTCTCCAATTCTCCAGCACACTTTCCCAACCACCACATCCTACACATTAATCTTCCACTCTTGGCTTTGGCGGTTACAAGCAGATAGTGAGACAATAACACTTACAAATGTGGGGGAAACCGTCACAGACTTTTCATGCCAAATATGAGAGCCTTACCTTTTCTTGAAAAAGTCAAGCATGCATCTACTTTTTTGCTGATTTTCTGTCTTTACATCCAAGATTCACCATTTATAAGATTTGCTTTATTTTTTTAATTGTGAGGTGGAGAGGAGAATGTGCACATGAGTGCAGGTGTCCACAGAGGCCATAGACATTGGATTCCTCTGGATCTGGAACTGCAGATGGTTATGAGCCCTGGACATAGGTACTGAGTCCTCTGCAAAGAAGTAGGCACTGGACCTTTGAGCCATTAGTTCTGCCCCGGAGAGTTCATATTTAAAACACAACCTGCTCCAGGACTCCCCTCCACCATTCAGCGTTGACAGGAAATGCTCTCAGTGCATATAATTATTGGCAAAAAGATAATAAAGATTCAAGCCAATTCAGAGATGCAGAATCACAGATCCTAGTATTTCTTGGACTCTAAGAAGTTGTTGTTCTCATGATCTGAGTTGGATGAACTCATAGAAGAAGTCCTTTCATGTTCCATTTTTATAAAAGCAATGCTCTTGTTCTCAGCATATGTTTGGCTCCTGGAGACAGGATCCTAGAACCCTTAACTTTCCCAGAAACTCTATAAACTTCCTGCTGAACCCCTTCCTTCTTGCTTCAATACATTCAAGATTCCATCTTGTTGCCATCTGAGGCTGTTCTGTAAGCATTGGGCTCACAGCAAGATCGTAAATCACAGTACTTGTGTGTGTGTGTGTGTGTGTGCACGTGCGTGCATGTGTGTGTGTGTGTTTGTATTTTTTATATGAAAACATAGAATTTTCCACTGGCCATTATTCCATCTCTTGGTGAAAAACTACTCCACCATTATTGACAACATTGGAACAGTCTCATCAGAGTATGTACCTACCTCATCCTCAAGGCAATTTAAGTCATTAGACAAGTCATTGATCTATGTCTACTATGTTTTTCTCAACTGTTAAATGATAATGTGAGAAATAAACAAAATAATATATCCAAAATACTGTCACATGGTATGGTGCCTGTCACATGGCATGTAAAGTATACTATTCAGCTGTCATTATATTCCTTTCTATAGTCATCATAACAAAAAAAATCCTGCTGAAAAGATACAGCATCACATTTTTTCATAATTATTATTATTATTAGTAGTAGTAGTAGTAGTAGTATTCTTTAATCTTTCCTTACAGTCCAGTCATTATCCTCCTTCTGGTCCACCCTTCAACCATTCCTCATCCAATTCCTCCTCCTCCATCCACAGAAGGACGTGCCCTCCCCCCAACCTCCAACCCACCAAACCTCCCTACTCCCTGGGGCCTCAAGTCTCTCAAGGGTTAGATGCATCTTCTCTCACTGAGGCCAGACCAGGTAGTCCTCTGCTGTATATGTGTTGTGGGCCTCATATCAGCTAGTGTATACTGCCTTGTTGGTGGCTCAGTGTCTGAGAGATCTCGGGGGTCAAGGTTAGTTGAGACTGCTGGGGTCATGCTCCTCCTCAGCTTCCTCCAGCTTTTCCCTAATTTAACCACAGGGTCCCTGGCTTTTGTCCATTGGTTGGGTGTAAGTATCTGCATCTGACTTTTTCAGTTGCTTGTTGGGACTCTTGGAGGGCAGCCATGCTAGGTTCCTGTCAGTAAGCACACTATAGCATCAGTAATAGTGTCAGTCCTTGTACCTCCCCTTGAGCTTGATCCCAGTTTGGCCTAGTCACTGTTCCTCCTTTCCCTCAGTCTCTTCTCCATTTTTTTCCCTGCACTTCTTTAAGACAGGAACAATTCTGGGTCAGAACTTTTGACTGTGGGATGGCAACCCCATCCCTCCACTTGATGCCCTGTCTTTCTACTGGAGGTAAACTCTACAAGTTTTCTCTCCCTACTGTTGGACATTTCATCTAAGGTCACTCCCTTTGAGTCCTGAGAATCTCTCACCTCCCAGATCTCTGGTACATTCTGGAGGGTCCCCCTACCTCCTACCTCCCAAGATTGCCTGTTTCCATTCTTTCTGCTGGCCCACAAGGCTTCAGTCCTGTTTCCCTCCTAATACCTGATCATGTTCTCCTTTTCCCCGCCCTGTTCTCTCTACCACCTTGGTCCCTCCCTCCCTCTGCTCCCTGAGATTGCTTTCTTCTCCCTCCCAAGTGAGATTGAGATGTCCTCACTTGGACCCTTTCGCTTGTTAGGCTTCTTGAGTTCTGTGGATTATATGCTGGGTATTCTATACTTTTGGTTTTTTGACTAATATCCATTTATTGGTGAGTACATACCATGTATATCCTTTTGGGTCTGAGTTACCTTACTCAGGATGACATTTTCTAGTTCCATCCATTGCCTGCAAAACTCAGGATGTCCTCATTCTAGCTGAGTAGTATTCCATTGTGTAAATGAACCACATTTTCTGTATCCATCCTTCGGTTGTGGGACATCTGGGTTGTTTCTAGCTTCTGGCTATCACAAACAAGGCAGGTATGAACATAGTGGAACACATGCCCCTGTGGCATGGTGGGGCATCTTTTGGGTATATGTCCAAGAATGGTATAGCTGGATCTTCAGGTAGATACATTTCTAATTTTCTGAGGAATCCTCAGATTGATATTTAGAGTGGTTGTGCCAGTTTGCAATCCCACCAGCAATGGTGTTCCTTTTTCTCTACATCCTCACCAACATGTGCTGTCACCTGAGGTTTTGATCTTAGCTGTTCTGATTGGTGTCTGAGGTGGAATCACAGAGTTGTTTTGATTTGCATTTCCCTGATCACTAAGGACTTTGACTATTTCTTTAAGTACTTCTCAGCCATTCGCGATTCCTCTGTTGTGAATTCTTTGTTTAGCTCTATACCCCATTTTTTTATTGAGTTTTTTGATTTTTTGGAGGTTAGCTTCTTGAGTTCTTTATATATTTTGGATATTAGCCCTCCATCAGATGTGAAGTTAGTAAAGATATTTCCCCAATCTGTAGGTTGCTGATTTGTCCTATTGACTTTGTCCTTTGCCTTACAGAAGCTTTTCAGTTTAGTTATGTTAGTTATGTGTTATTCCAATTTACTACCCCTAAATTTACCAATCATCTTATTGTTAAGAGTTAAAGTTTTCCCCATATTTTGTCTGTTGAATTCCATCCAATTGGGTACACAATACCCACCTAACAAACCTACTATATATTGAAAATATGAAAGGCAACATGAAGTCAAACAATTGCTAAGTTGAAACATAGTAAAACCTATATACTCACATATGCTATTTTTTCTCTCTCCAGTCAGACTGTTGAATGAAAAGATATATGCATCCAATTCTGAGAATATTTGCCCGTTAGAGACAAAAACTCATAAGACTATCTGGTCAACATGTTTTTTTCAAAGGCACTCAGACACATGCCTGCATCTGTAGTCAATGTCTTTTTTTTTTTATGTTGTACTAATTGGACAGCTGCAAAGTGAGAACTTGAGTTTTTATTCATTTATTCATTGTGGAATTGAACCAAATCCCAAGTCATTGGCCATTTACACTGTCTAGTCTGTGTTTGCATAACTGTATTCTCACTGGTATGCATTTCTTACTGTTAATGCTCTCTAGTAGTGTGGTTATATTAAACCCATTTCAGTTATTCATGGCTATACTATTCCTATCTTTTAAGGCCTCACTTGTGAGTGGTCATTTCCTGGAAAGTGGCTCTGAATGAAGCTCTCTCCTGGCCCCTAAGGATTAGTGGCAATTGAAGCCTGAGTATCACTACCAATACATTAGGAGATGTGCGTTTCCTATTATAAAATCAATGCTTCTGTGAGTCTCTCTGCAATGTACAGCACCATATTTATCTTTATATTTTAACCTAAAACAAAAAGAAAACTTTTCCTTAATAGGAATCTCTGATTCTTGTAGTTTAGCATCTTGCTGAAAGCCTCATGCTTACAGGATAGCCTCAGATGCTATAGTGATGGAATCTTGAATGCCTTGAAGCAACATAGAAGACATTTGGCAGGAAGTTTATAGAGTTTCTGAGAAAGTCAAGAGCTCTAGGTTCTTGGAGGCTTTGAATTAGCTCAGGCTAACCCTGAAACATCTTTCCTCAAATATTCCCGGTATCAAATATCTTATTATTTTATGCTCATGCTTTTTGTTTTCCCAGTGAAATGATAAGTTCCCTTGTCATTTTTCATTTTGCTTTTCAGGAGTCCCAGTGTTTTCTTGGACACAGAACAAGGACATTTGGCATCTTTCCCGGTGAGTAATGATCTATTTATGGACCCGTTTCTCTGGCACATTTCTGCTGACATAGTTCTCTAGCTACAGAAAAAAAAATAACCAAAGTTAGGCCACATGCCATCTGAGCATTGCAAATGAAGGAGGAGGTGAAGCCCTCAGTCAACAAATTTCTTGTTTATTTTTAATTGACAATAATTGTGTAGATGTATAGAATACAACACAAGATTTCAATACATATACACAATGTATTATAACTTCTTGGATCTTCTAAGGTGTGTTAAATTAGTTCTACCTACCATTATGGTGAAATATGAGGATAATTACCAAGACTTTCCTATGCTAAAACTCTCCCTTCAATAATAAATGTTCAATTTCTGAAGATACTAATAATATCTATGAATGGGAGACTTGAAAAAGGATTGTGATAGTCATCAAAGGAGACAAGAAGAAAGATGGATTGCTTTATCTTCCTCAGGATAAGGAGAGAGATACAAGACAAGCTGCAATCACAGACATATCTGGGGACAACATTTATCTACAGCATGAACATTATAAACAAGTGCTTTAAAAACATTTTTAAAGATTTGGTTTATTTTTATTCCTATGTGAGTAGATGTCAGCCTAGTCTAGAGAGGGTGTCTGATCACCTAGAACTGGAGTTAGAGTGTTGTGTGCTGGACATCGGACATGGGTGCTGGGAATTAGACACAAGTCCTCTGAAAAATCAAGAGTGATCTTAACCCCTGATCCATCTCTACAACTCCAAACAGCACATGCTATTTACAAGCACAAATACTGAGGACACACATGATTCAAACCTGAGGGTAGAATCCTTAGAACTACAACAGGCAAAAGAAAAACTAAAATGACATCATTATGGGAAGATGATGGAGACTATTTGAGCTGATGGAGGAATAATGTGCTCCTGATACTTTGAATAGACAAGCCATCACAGTGAGGCAAGATAGAAACTGAGGACAGATATTCACAAACTGGTGACAAGACAAGTTACTTGACATGATGTTTATAGACATCTTTGACATCCTTCATGCAATCACATGTCTCAGTGAGGTTATGATGCCTCAGGTGGACTTCTCACTTTCAACTAATTCTGGACAAAAGTGATGTGGACATTCAGGGGATAATTTCATGATAAGAGTATTGGAGTCAAGGAGGAATTCTTCACGGACTTCATAGGCAAAAGGCAACCAAAATCCCTTCATCTAAGAGTGCTGAAATAATTTCAAGGGCTAAGTTTACATGTTGGGGTGGAGGACTATCTCAAAGAACAGTTCTGACAAGACTATAAATGACTCTGTTGGAGAGGGACCTTATCTAGAGATCACAGTGTGACTAGAGAGGGTTTTCAATAAGTTCTACTTTTTAAGATAAAATTCTGAAAGTGACACATAATTAAGGAAAAGGTATCAAAATAAGTACCATAACTCATTAGATTGCTAATAGCAAGTATAACCTAAGGGTCATTAATATGTTAGAAGAGGAAAAGGTTTTAATGGGTTTTGTAAGAATAAAAGAGACCTGAGGCTGATAATGGACAAAACAAGACAAACTGGAAAAGACATTTGCCCTGGAAGTGTGAGGATATGAGCTTCACTGTTGGCTGTCTGTGTGTGAACTGACATGTGTTTGGGGTCTGCAGGAAAGGGTTCCTAAAATGGCAGGAGAGTAGGCAAAGCAAAGCAAGCCCAGTAGTCCTGTTCAGATTTTTCCCCTGGAACCAATACCCTGCATTGAGTTCCATTTCTTACTGTGCTCTCTGGAGCTTCTGCACATTTTGAGATGTTCACGCTTTTTGTCTTTTGGGTGTGGCCATTGCTTTTGGCATCTTAAACCTATGTTCAAAATACTACTGATTATTCTCTTCTAATACATTTATTCAGTAAATTTCAGGCAGTCTTTGGGCTTTGGGGTATGAGACAGTGAACAAAATAAACAGAAATCCTCATAATGTTTATATTGTAGGAAGGGAGACAGATCACAAACAGATGAATGAGCAAATTCATAAATAGAAAGTTAAAGGAGTTCTCAGGGCTGCTGAGGAAATATAAATAAAAGCAAATGATACAGTAGTGGGCTGAATATTTCTGACATTATCAGGCAAGGCCTACCTGATAACCGATGACTAGGCAAACATATGACTTCGGAATTGGAGACGTGCAGATTTTTTTCAAAGCAGACATTGCAGGTGGATCTAACCATGAGTGCAAAGGCCCTGCATCTCATGTAAATATGGCTGGCACATTTGATTAGCCTTCTCTGCTTTAACTGCCAAGATCCTAGACAATCAAAGTTCAGACTCAGATGGTTGCTATCTTATATTCATACATATGGCCACCTACATGGGGAACCATAGAGGCATGGTGATGGAAAGGTGAGGCTAACCTACTTAATTGCAGTGAAAGGTGAGACCTAAGCACTGGGTAGGCTTCTGGTTCATATCATCCACCCGTCAGATTCTATGAGCCTCTGCAACATATGTGTATGTGTACATCCAGGTAATCTACCAATACAACTAGGAAAGTTGAGACCTAATGCATGTGTTTAGTATAGATCAACAGTCTCAACCTTATGTGTAAAAACAACATATATTTACAATAATTCCCAAGAATTTCCACGAAAGTAGAATAATACAGAGACAGAGAACTAGACTTTAATTTTTGAAGTACAGTCTTCATGTATTAGTCATTCTCTCCATCTTCCCATCCCTTCCAAGCTTTCTAAATTCTACATGTGCAAATTCTGAGAAAGGCAAGGGGATTGGCCCAGCATCACAAAGCTAAGTGAATGACACAGCTGAGGACCTTCAACAGAGCAGGGAAATAGAATTAGCATGTTTAGAAGTCGTAGTTTTATGTATGCCATATCATGAGCAAAACTTTCCAGATAAGAATAAGGAGGAGCAAATTGTTTGATTAAAGATGACATGTCAAATGCATTCAATTTTGGAATTCATTTCTTAAGGTTCAAGTTGGCAAGATGCCAAATTGAAAACTAACTCCCTAGTAATATGTTCACAGATGAGTACCTTCCCTAGGAAACTTGGGTAACATCTCACTTCACCTCAAGAATGTTGCCTGTTTCAAAGTATTATGCAAATGTGAGACCCTCGGGCCTTTGAGGAAAACAGAGAGCAGGGATGAGATGGGCAGGTTGAGGCGGGAAAATGAGAAGGTAATCTTTGCAGAAGCTTCTGAGTGACATTTACATGAAGCCTGCAGTTCAATTTGGTAGCAATTCATTACACAAGCTAGTTTTTGTGATTCAAGTCACCCAGCCCCCACTTCTCAATTCAGGGAGTTGTTTTGCAGTCAGATGTAGTGGAATCAGCACTGACTTAACAAACTAGAAAATAGTCTGTCATCTCTGTCTTGCCAATCACCAGTTGTGGGACCCTAGACAAGCAACTTAACCTCAAAGAACCTCAGCTTTTTTATCTAGAAAAATACAGCAACTGAAATGGACCATCCCTTCCAGCAATTCTGTGAATCAGAAGAGCTCACTGCTGTTGCCATGGATTAAGTTTGAATTTAGTGCCCTCGTTACTGTATCTGTTGTTATGATGTAAACTCTTGGGAGGCACACTGTTTAATAGGTGGCTTCTATGAGATGGTCAGAAAACATGTGTTAGCTAGTCTTCATCTGTCCTGAAATGGAGAGCAGCCTTTAGCCTGCTCATACAATTGGTAACATTCAGTAAATGTTTACTACACAGAAAAATCAGCTAAATCCAACAAGCAAAACAATGTATAGAGTCCCACCACTTAAGAAAAAAGATAAAAATATATAAGTAAAAAATGGACAAAAACTGTCGTAGGATGAGCGGTATACAGTTTACGTGGATTCTCCAAGAGATTGGGACCGAAATTTGAAAAAAAAAAAAACTTCATTTATTACACATACATTTTGTACAGCAACATAATACACACAGGACTGACTTAATTCAGTTTTTAATTAATGAGGTGTGGTGTTATTATTGGTTCAAACTAGCCTGGCAAGAAATTGTGCCCTGTGTCATATGCTATATGTCGAACTAAAAACAAACAAACAAACAAACACTAAATTAAACCTAAAAGATTTTTCTCAAGCTTTTGAGGTACTGCCTGGCTTTTAAAGTTCAAGGAAAGTACATCCAGACATACTATTTGCAGAGATGATGGCTTCCCTGAGTAATACAAGTAAGAATAAAATGTCTTTTTTTGTCTTTTTAGTTTCGGAGACCCCAAGGGGTGTAGGCTGTGGGCTGGTTATCAAGTCAAGGGAAAGTATGAGCTTGGCTGGAAGTGATGGCCAGACAAGGCCATGGAAATGATGATAACGTGAGCTTGGCTTGTAGAGATGCTGAGCTGAGCATCAGCTCTCTCAACCAGACTAGTCCTGTTAATTGCATCTTATTCCACTTGATTATGTATTTCAGTGAATTCATATGTTGATGAGGGTCCATTGCTCCGGGCTTCTTATCAGAAATCTCAATAAGACGGTGCCCCAGAAACCCTCACCCATCAGCTGTGCAAAGACAGCTCATCTCCTTATGACGTGGTCGCCCCCATCACCACAGCCACCTTTTCATCGGACTGTCTGTGAGCATCTTTAGAACACTTGATACCACAATGTTGAAAGAGATGGCCATTTCTATTGTAACTGAGGCGATCTGTGCTTCTAAGTCATGTCAAGATTTATGATAATCACTAGAAGAGTGTATTTATTTCCTATGTGCATGTGATTCTGCTCCAGGTTGTTACTGATGGATGAAAAAGATAAATTTGCTATAGATGAAAGACAAGGATGCCGAGCTGACTCCTAGCCAGTTAACACTGACTAGCCACAAAGCTTGTCTCCCAAGGTTTTCCAGAGATCGAAAGGTTATAGATGATCTAAAATGCCAAGTCTTCAGGATCAGAAGAAATGGGCTGTGCAGTGACTTTGAACGCATTCTTGACTATGAATCTAACTCTGTCAGCTGAGTAAGCTAGCTCAACTTTCTGCAGTTTGATTTGCTCAGCTGTCAAGTGAAGGTGTTGGTAACTACTCACCAGTGTGTTGTAACCTACGTTGATAACACACATGAAGCCCTCCAGAGAGTCAGCTGGGGCATCTGCACGGTACCTAGGAAACCCACTCCACCTTCCCCACCTTTAGTTCTTTCTTGTTCCTACCAATCCTCTTTCTCCATTTTCTAATTTCAGAGACAGTCAAGCTCTGTCACTGTGCTTGCTGTCCCCATTTCACAGACAGGCCACAGTGCTACAATCTAACGCAGGCCAAGTTGACAGGTGTACTCATTTTCACCCATTTCCTAACTTGAACCTTAGAGTTATAAAAGCAGACAAAAGGCGCAAAATACAAACAAAAGGATTTGTCTAGACAATACTTGCAACCCCTTCTAGCTCTGAGACAGAGAGGTAAGCAAATAACAGATAGGCAGAGCTTTTCCTCAGCTTTCAGGTTAGCTCTTTGGCTTGACTTTAACCATTGAATGCAGTGTTACCTTGTTATCGGGCCTCATGAAAGTTTGTTAGCAGCACTTGTCTACATGTTAGGTAAAGAGTCCATCAATACTTTATTGATGTGTGTATGCACTTGCTTTAAATAGTGTCATTGTATTCTGATGGCAGAGTAGAAAAGCTAGTGACAAATCCTTACTACACTTCGTGAAAAGGCAGGCGATGAGACAATATCAGGGAAAAAAAATCAAACATTTGCCCCAAAACCTCAACAACCAAAATAGAGTGTCTGGGTGAAATATTCTTAAATTCATACTTAATTGAAGAACCCCATAATGATCAAAATATCTAAAACTTAAATAAAGACAGGAGCCAATAGTGTGCCTGCAAAACCAGGCTTCTCTGGCAATATCTAATTCTCATGCTGTAGACAGGCTTCTCAGCCTACATTGGGACACTTTTCACCTTCAGTCTAGTGACTGCAGGAAAATTGTTGCCCTTATTTGATTCCTCATTCCTAATCACATTTCAAGTGGAAGCCCGATGAGACAGCTCACTGTGTGACCCACTACACTTGGAAAGTCTATGGTTATTCTTTTAAAAAAATCCAAATGAACAAAACTCAAACACAAAAACAAAAACGGAAAGCTATGGTGTTTAGGACAGCACGGATGACTCAAAGAGTAAGATTTGTTCATTTATGTCTTCAATGTAAAGTGTTTATTGAGCAGTAACAATGAACCAAGCACCAAGGTAGGCACTGAAGCAGTACAGAAACGAAAGCGGTCAGGAGGTCAGGACAACTTAAGAATGGAATTCCAGAAAGAGGGAACATCATAGCCAGAAACTTCAGGGTGAAAAAGGAAGCTCTCCCTGGGAGGACTGTGAGGAATTTAGTATATGTCAGCGTAAGTAGGATGGTTGTATACATAGGCATATATGTATGCATATGCATACAAATATACATTGTATGGAAGGAGATTATCCATCAAACCTGAGTTCCACTCACTGCCCTGCTGCTAACTGACTAGACCATAGGACTTCCTTATCCTCCTGGATTCTGTTTTAGGGCACTACACAAACTTTCCCATGAAGAAAGTAGACGATTTGTTCAAGAATATTGTCAATGTCATATGTGAGGGGTCTATAGTCCATATTTCTCGACATGTTATCATATCCCTGAGAGCATTTTGCTAAACAGCAAAGTTCCCATTGTGAAGTGCCTGAAAGGTTGACGAGTATAAGGACCACATTAGACAAGTAAACGTCTGAAGAGATGGCTCAGTGGTTAAGAGCACTGACTGCTCTTCCAGAGGTCCTGAGTTCTACTCCCAGCAACCACATGGTGGCTCACACCATCTATAATAGGATCCAATGCCCTCTTCTGGTGTGTCTGAAGATAGCAACAGTGTACTCATATACATAAAATAAATAATAAAGTAAACGTTCATCTTCTCCCTCAGGTGTGAGAAGCAGACACCTAGCAGAAGTTCCTGGCAGCCACTTCAGCAGGCAGCCTCGCTTGTCTGCCCCCACCATGTGTGTGTCTATTGATTTAATTCCTGCACCCAGAAACTTGGGATTACAATCAGATAACTAACAAAAGATTTTTTTAAATGAATACCAAACCACACATGGGCTGTATATTTGTAACTTCACTACTTTTGCACATGAGATCTTCCATCCCCTTGCCCACCAAAATGAACAAATAACTCATCCTCAAAGTCTTTCAGAATAGGATCCACTGTGATTCTTAAGTACAAAAGGAATTGAGAGCACAGAGACATTTTTTAAGTGGCCAAACTCACCCAGTTGATAAGTGACAGAGCCAGAATTAAAGATTTAACTGAAGGCTGGCAAGATGGTAGCAGGTAAAAGTGCTTGCTACCAAGCCTGACAAGGTGACTTTGATCCTTAGAACCCACATGGTAGAAGAAAAGAACTCACTCCTGAAAGCTGTTATCTCTTCATGTGAACACTGGCATGTGTGCTCTCTCCCTCCATACTTGCTCCCCCTTCTCTCTCTAACACATTAATAATAATAATAATAATAACCATTTTTAAAATTTAAAGGCAGAAACTGGCCCCCTGATATCTACTATTTAACAGCAAATAATTCAATTAATTCAGATTTTTGAGTGAATTCAGAATGACCACATTGCTCTGTAAACAAGGTGCATCAACCTGCAGGTCCAGCAACCTGCACTTAGGTCCTGCACTTAGGTCCAGGTCCAGCACTTAGGTTGGACACTCAAGAATATAATTCTCTAGGCTTCAGGAAACGCCTATGATTTAGTAGTCTGGGGAGGGGAATTCTGTGTCTGCCCCAGTCCTTCCCACATTCTTAGGACCAGACATCCTTTCTCTCTGCTCTGTTCTCCTGCTCTCATCCCTGAACCTTTTGTTCTTAAGTATTACCTCTTTCCATCTGCTCCTCCTTGATAAGAACTTGCTGCAAGCTCACTACACCTTCTCCCGATGGTCCCATAACTCTTCCCCCTGCCAGACTTCATAAATGATGGATAGATGCACAAGCCCAGATGCTCTTCCCTCCACTCCCCTCTAGACTCTGAAATATGGCTTCTGCACACACGGTTGTATAAGGCTGCTTTTCTAACTGTCATGGGGGAGGTCTGCTCACTGTCTATCTTCAGTTCTCTACTTGAGCTCCCTCCTCACTTAAAGCCATCCTTTTCACTGATACAGTCCATGATGGGACACAGACTATAGAATAACCACAGTAGTTTTAAGAACTGGTCCTGATGCTGACCAGCTTGGTACCTCACAGGAAAGCTGTTAAGAACTGTCTCAGCACTGAGGCCAAAGAACTATGCATACTGTAATCAGATTTCATGTCTGTGCCTTGATACAAGGCCTGACCCAGGGTACATTTCTGGAGCCTGAATATCCCTTTCAAAGTTTCCCTAGCTTTTTGTTTTCATGTTCATTCTTTCTTCCCTTGTCTGAGAAGTACATTTTTACATTCTTTATTTGACTCTCACTTTCATCCCTATCTGTAGCTAAGCGTTAAGATTTCATTTCTGGGTTAATGGTCTTTTTCCTATCCTTTCTCTTAATGCAAACAAGAGTTGGTATTTCTTGTGATATCACAGTACATGGAGATATGTCTCAGTACTTTAGTAGATGTTCCAGAGATACCCAAAAATCCACTTCTGTAAAACTTACCGTCACTAACCTTTCTTGGCTTACCTCTTTCTCTCGCTATTGCCATCATCTTTCCAGCTACCATATCATCAAATACACCGTACTGTCTGGAACGCTACTTTTCCTTCACCGCTGTGGTCAGTATGAGAACAAATTCTGCTTTACTCCATGCACATGTCTCATACTGGGACTTTCATATTACAATATGTGGACTTTGTTCATTAAGATGCATGGACCCTCAAGCTGTATTGTGGGTTTCTAGATCATGGGAGTCTGGCCAAGATCCAAGATACCAAGAGCTCTTTAAATGAGACCTTAGATCTTAGGAGCCTTGAATTCCAACTTATAAAGTTTTCACTAAGTTCAATAAATAAGAGTATTTTGACAAGCAAGGGAAATAGGGAAAGATTCATTATAACCTACTATGTATCAAGAACTAATTGTGTGAGACTATCACTGTGTCCAAGATTTGCTGGTAACCCAATTTCTTCAGTAGGTACTCTAAAGCGGTGGCTCAATGCTGGTCACAGTGACTCTGTGGAGGAGTGGCATTTCTTCACAGATTAAGCTGAGGAAATGTGTCCTTGTTTTAATCTACATTCTCCCTAGAACGTTTTTTTGTCACTGATTCCCAAAAGTGAGCCCCTCAGAGACCATGAATTAATGACTATTATCCTAGAGCGCAGTCATTACTTTGTGATTGAACTTCTCATTCAACTGATTCAGTCATCCATCCAGTGAATGTGTTGCCTCTATTCAGCCCTGTGCTAAATGTTGAAGATACAGTGAGTGTCCTGCACTCACAAAGCAGAAAACAAAACCCAGGAATGGATGCTGAGGGGGAATAGCAGGTTTTACCACTTATCTCTGGTTTCCCAGGCATATTTCCTCCTGCTCCTCACCACCACTCCACCATCTCTGTCATTTCGCACTTCTATTCCCATAGTAAGCTCCAGGACTGCAGCCTCACCATCTCCAATTCATCCTCCACGCTATGGTCATGGCCATCATTCTCTAATGCACATCTGATCGTGTCTCAGACTCTCCCAACTTTCAAAGGCTTCTACACTTTCACATAAAATTGAAGCTCTTTTTTTGGGGCGACTGGGTTGTTGGTTGGGGGTGTGTGGGGTATTCCAGGCACACACGTGATTCCTGCTTATTTCTCTGACATGCTGTTATTCCACTCCAAGAAGATAGACCCTGCATCTCTTGCTGCAGCCACACAGCACTCCTTCCATGCCTCCCATTTGCTTTCTTCCTGGGAAGCCTTTTGCTTCTTGTTCTTGTTCAAGTCTCACCTCCCGTCAAACTCCCTAAGAAAGCTTGTGATCTCCCAACCTTTCCTTCCCTGGAAGCTCTCTCCCTTTGTTCTTTCATAGCATCCTGACCATATCTCTATACAAACACTCAGTCTACAGCATTAGCTGTTAATTAGTGTCACCCAGGTGCCATTCTTTCCTGTATGGCTCTAGTCACATGGGATGACTTACAGTTACCCAAATTTGTATCAAGCAGTCACACATTTCCTCTATCTGCAATGATCTTTCAATCCTTCCCACCTTACAAAGACTATTCAATGTTTCTAAAATATCCCAAGGATCACTTACTCTCCAGGGGAAGAAAAGCAACTATTGGCTTTCATGTACTGCTGGCTCTTTGCTTACACTGCTATCAATAGTCAGTTAGTTATATGCCAGAGATGGTTTCCTCCTTCTTGAAGGTTTGAATCAGCTTTTACTCTTCTGTGTTCTGGTTTGGTTTTATTTGTTCCTTCAGCAACAAGTCCTGGTGCATGTTCTCTAAATGTTGAGAAAATCCAGAGGGAGGGAGGGAGTGTATAGGTCTTATGTCAGGAGCTCAGTACAGGGCAGAGACAGTGCAAGCTGACAGTTGCATGTGTGCTGATCCCAGATTTACAACCCTGCAAACACTCTGAGGGCCAGAACGAGGTGATGTATTTTAAGTGGCTTCTGGTACTAAGGACAGTACATGGTCAGTAGACACCTGTCAACAGAGTCTGTGTGTCATCAAAATAACCCGATCTTGCATGAAGAAAGAGAAAATGTACGTAGCAGATAAAGAACCCTCGTAAAGGGGAATAAAAAAAATCTTCATCTTTTCCTGCCAAGAGTTGTGAGAATAATGATGAGACTGTCACCCTGAAGTAAAAAGCACTGGCTTCTGGGAAGGTCTTTTCTTCCCTAGTTATTTGAAAAAGAACAAGACACTATTGGATTTCTTTCTCACAGTACACTTCAATGGAGCCATGAAGCAAGGGGTTTTAAATCCTCTGTTTCCCTTGATCTACCCCTCCCACCTCTTATATTTTTTCCTTTCTTCTTCCAAACCTCACCTCCTCTGGCATTGCAAGGTTTCATGTTGAACTTTCTCAGTGAAGCTCATATATGTCACAGTTTCTCACTCTTCAGTTCTAAAGTTATTAAAGAAAAACCATTCCCTGTTTGCAGAAGCAGAGAGAGGTGGCCTCTACTTGCTACCTGAAAGTGAGGGAAAGCCTCTTGACTATATGGCCCAGTCACTGATACTGGATCCCAGCCTCCAGCATTTCCTCTGCCAGCACCAGCTTAGCTTCACTTAAACACCAGACTCTATAGAAGAGACAAAACTGCACCCACGTGCACCCACCCCACCTTCCAGTCACAAACACAGCAAGACAAGAGAAACGTGAACACATCTACTTTTTGTATCTAAAAATCCAAACTTGTTTGTATAGTAAAGGCAAGTTTAGGAACGACCAAGTCTTTTGTGGTCCAGATGTGACATCCTGGGCTCCTCCAAACCAGATCCATTCCATGAACAGGGGCTGCCAACCACAGCCCCAGAAAAGAGAATGGAATCTGTGAACACTTTACAGTGCCTGGCATTGGCCCTCGGATCGCCTTAATTGGCTGTCTGTTCACACCTCTTTAAATGTCTCTGGTTTGCCCCTCTTCTATTCCTCTTTGTCTGGGCTCACCTGCTGACCCAGTGTTGGCTACCTCAAAGCACTCTTAGATTCTAGGCTTTCCCCAGTGCAGGCAGGACCTTTGCTAAGAGTTCACCTCAGCAGGGACAGGCTTTTCAAATGGAAATTCTGTTCTCAGGACCTTTTCCCTAGTGCAGAAGGGAAATACATAGGGAAATAACTAGATAACTAGGTGGCAGGTGGCAAAGCATCTCCACACAGGAAAGGTTGAAAGCAAAAAAGAAAAGAAAACCCGATATCCCTACAATGACAAATAATAGCCCAGAAACCTACACATAGTCCACACGTGTGTGCCACAATATGCAGGGCAAAATAAATTCCCAGATTCGCTTGACACCGCTGCCACACAGCTGTCTCAGTCCAGCTCCCAGAGCTGCTGCCGCGGTGTTTGTGAAGACAGCGCCTTCCCCTGGGAGCAGAGACCCTGGGGCCCGGCGATTCTAGGAGGCGATTATGCCAAGCCTTTCAATAACTCATCATTCATCCTGCACTGACCCGAGCCTCACCCTAGAAACTCGGTCACTGTCGAAGTCGATGAGAAAGCCCCTGGCTATCCCAATTCTCCAGGTGACACCGTTACTATGTGCCTGGAGCTCAGGAAAGAGAATCTCTGGCAGGTGCCCACGCTGGAGGCAAAAATCAATGGCAACGCTTACAGCTAGGGGCTGAGAAATCTCAACCCCTGTTGGGGCAGTGGGTTTGGCATCAGCTACTGGAAGGTCTCCGGACCCCCACGTCCACCCCTGCAATCGTGCTGGGCGTCTCAGCCTGGAATGCAGTCTGAAGGGCGGAACCGGACCGAGAGAGCGCCTCCACGCCCCCTTTGTCTCCACGTTTGCCAAATGACAGGAGAGGAAAGTTTACGAGCCTGGACCGGGTAGCTTTCTTCTGGGTCCATCTGGCACCTCGCAGGAGCAGAGATCCTCGCTGGCATGGGATCGCGCTCTCCTCCTAGAAACAACCAGGGCACTACCTTCACCTGCACCTTGCAACCTGCAAGCCAGGCGTGGGCCACCTGAGTCGCTTCGTCGTGTCGGAAACCTGCCCCCTCATCCCAGTCTGTCCAGGCTCAGCTGTGCCCCGGGCGCCACACTCACCTTTGGCGGCCAAGCTTCCTCCCTTGCGCCCTATTGGGCGGACCGGCTGCGGGCGGCGAGGTGCATTCAGGCAGCGGCTGCAGACAAGCTCCTCTGGCGCTGCTGCATTCCGCTTGCGTGGGAGAGCGAGCGGGCGAGCGCGCGGCGCGGGCGTATGCGAGTGTGTGTGTGTTTGTGGGATGTGTGTGTGCGTGTGCGTGTGTGTGTGTGTGTGTGTGTGTGCGCTCGTGCGCGGGGTGAGGGTGGTACTGAGCGGGATCACAGATTCCCCTAGGCGACCATCCGTTGCTAAGCCTCTCCTTCTGCCTCCTCTCGCCTTTGGGTCCAGGTTTTGGGACCTCCGGTTTGTTTAATGAAAGGGAAGGAGCAAAAGGCCGGCGGGGAGGGGGCGTGGGGGGGCGTAGAGGCGGGGAGAGGGCCGCGCATGCTCAGAGAGGGGCACCGAGCTCGCTCTCTGTAAAGAGCTGAAGCATGAAGCTTGACGGGTTGTGCCCCAGGGAGTACTGGAGACTCTGCGGGGTTCCTGGAAGGCAGCCCGGGAATCCCGCTACCTAGATGCTCCCTAAACGGAGACGCCCGGCTCCCGCGCGCGCTGGAAGCCAGTGGCAGGATCCCCACCCACCTAGGAGCCGCTTCTGCTGCCAGTCTTCGGTGCTGCCGCGTTCTTCTTGCCTTGGGTATTTTTAGTGCTTGCTCAAGCAATCCCAGAGGCCAGAAGCATGACATATGCAGAGAAGTCCTTAAGGAAACCCGGGCTGCAGGTGGCACCTGGACTAAAATAAGCTTTCTGACTTGGATTTCCTTCTTCTCTCAACTTCCACTATGTGTCAAGCAACCGGGAGGGGCAGGCAGTCCTGAGTCCTACAAACAGCTTTGATGGCTTCAGGGTAAAAAGACACATCAAGGGAAGAGGAAGGAAGATGAATCGCCAAGGACTCTGAATTCGGCCTCCTTCCGCGTCCTTCTTCTGATAGAGAAGACACTTGCCTACTCAAGGGGGCAAAAAGAACAATGCAGCCATTGTCCCGCTTGTCTCCAGTGCCAAAGCAACTGTGGGCTCAGATCGGTTGGGGCTTCTGGCCCCTCTGCTAAGTGGAAGAACAACTGCCAGCTTAAGAGGGTCCAGTAAGAGAACTTGAGCCCGCGAAAGCACTGTAACCTGAGGCCACTGGACACTGGCAGGTGAGAGGCTCTGCAAGTGGAGTGGAAACTTTCTCAGCCGCCTTCCGTCCACCAGAGGCAAATGGTTAGTATCTATTCAAAAGCATCCATTTTCTTCTCACCGTTTAATCACATGGCAGCAGCACACATACCCCCATGCTCTCCTCTACTTTAGAAAAAGACACCCCAAACGGGACTTTCTGGAACTCCCTTGCACTCACCTCTTTTCTATCCCTCGAAGGAAGAAGCACGGAGAACAGGCCCCCTCTGGCAAATGTTTTCCAAGCTTTCATTAAAGATCACTTCTGAGAGCTTCCACTATGCAGTGCTAGCAAGCAGATGCCTTCTTGCTGAACTCTAACCCTTGTCCCATTCGTCTTCTCAATAATAATGTCTAGTGACACTTGAACAGCAGACAATTAGATCAAATCCTAGGACACACACGGAGGAGAGAAAACAGCATGTCTAAATACCACAAACAAAAGCAAAGTTCAGGAGGAAAAAAAAAAACCTAAGAGGAAGAACACCAGGATAGGAGGTTCTTATAAAGAGAAAGTGTCCAGGAAGTGTGGCAGGTGGCAAGTACCTTCCCCTGAAGTTAACTGAGAATAGAGCTGAGTGCTTTGCTTAAAGGACAGTAACCGAGTTTCCATTCACCCAGGAGAAAGATCTGGGTCTCCAATAAAACCTCTGTGATATATCTGGGGCTACTACCTATTATCTATTTTTATTTTTTTAATTACTGCTATTGCAGTGTTCAAAAATATCTAAGAGAGATCTGCTCTCCCCACCCCACCCCCATTCCCTTTAGAACAGTCAACAATGTTTACAAGAATTTCAAGGTGCTCATATTAGCAGAGTCAGCCACTATGCTTCTTTGGAGGAAGATCAGCCCAGATCCCACATGTACAATATATAAGAGGTAAGTGGGACCTCTAAATGAATGCAAGAGCTGGGTGGGACCCAGAATCAACTCTTCAGCTTGATCTGTAGAGGCAAAATGAGAGCACCTCAAGTAGTAAACAGAGAAACAAGCAAGACCTGTGTGCCCAGCTTTGTCAGGGAAGGAACAGGATGGTGTTTAAACCTGCTGACAGGTTCGCCAGCTTTTTAATTTTTTTTCTACTTTATTTGTTTGGTGTGGGGGAGGTGCTCATATGTGTGTGGACACACCTGCCACATCGTATGTGGAAGTCAGAGAACAACTTGTAAAAGCCAGTTCTCTCCCTCCACCATATCTGGACCCTGAGGATCAAACTAAGCTTACAGGGTTTGACTGTAGACGCCATAACCTGCTGAGCCATCTCTCTGGCCTCGCTTCACTATCTGAAAGTATCAAGTAGCTTCAAGGTCGAAGGTCAAGAGGGCCTTTTATATTTGGAATTGCTAATCAAATGGAATCCCTCTATACTGCTTCTACTATAGGACTACCAATGGGCACTTCAGAAATAAAAACTTCCTATATGGGGAGTGTGGGAATTTCGGGGGGTGGGGATAAGATGTGAAAATGTACACAAAGCATGTAACAGTTCCTAGCCTGTATGGCTCTCTGCAAATTGTGGCTATCAGTGTCTTGGTTAACATTTTCATTACTGTGAATTTTATCTGAAGCTGAGGAGATTTTCTTTTCTGAGAGTGTGTAAGTGAAAAAGTTGAAAACCAAAGCTCCCAGTTTCCCTTCTGGCTTCTTCTATCACCCACTCACGCATCACCCTAATGTATTTAAATACACATAGTAAAAAGAGTCCTATGAAGACACGAAGCAGTGTAAGTAGTAGCTAATTCTAACCCTCGCCATTCTAGACTCATGTGCAGACATACCATGAGACAGCCCCGTCTTCACACAAGCATGGATCCCCTTACGTCTCATACTATGAATAAAGCTTCTCCCTGCCAGGCACTTTCACTGGCAACCGACTTTGAAAATATTTATTTTTATGTTTGACATAAGCTTATAAAGTAAGGATTCACAAATGGTTTTCAGGCACATTTCCTTTTGAATGATTACTCCCAAACACACACACACCCTTCTTCTCACCCCCACTTTCCCCACTATATCCTCTCACCCCATGTTCCCCATCCACCTTACTCTGTTGCTAGCCCCGCACCAACTCCTTTAAAGTGTCCTTCTTCCCAGTCACATGGGCCTCTTTCTAGTTTCCTATATTTACTCCCCCCTAGATACACAAACTCAATAGCTAGAGGCAAGGATTCACGTGGGAGAAAACATATGGTATTGGTCTTTCTGAGCCTGTGTTTGCTCAAATAATGCTTCCAGTTGCATCCATCTTTCTGCAAATTTCATGAATTCTTTTTCCCTTATGGTTGAATAAAAGCACGTTGTACATGTGTATATTTTCACTATCCATTCACCTGCTACTAGACTACATATTTTCCTACCGCCTAAGTTTGCCTATCAAATGTGTTACTCCTGAGTGTAAGATCTATAGTAGCAATTAAAATGTTGCTGACAGAATTATTCCCATGATCCTTTGAGTATATAATAAGTAACTTAACACTCCATGTCTGCTTTTGTTTATCTTTCGTTTATGCAGGTCACTTATGAGCCACTGGAGTAAAGAGTTTTCGTGCTTCTGGTGTAAGTGGTATATGTTTAGTAAATGTTTAAAGGGTGAGTGATAACTATATACTCACAAATTAACTTAAGCTGATAAAATACTTTGAAACAGACTTCTGAATACATTGATGATACTTGGCACTTTTTATGTGTAGTGAAATCGGTAGGCACTGTTTTTAAAATTTTGTGTGCAATTGTTTAAAAATGGAAGTTGAAATGAGAAAGGCAAAGCAGGTTTCTGAACACAGTTTCTATTCCCTTGAAAACAGATACATCAAGTCCATTCTAAGGTGTTCTTCTAATTCACAAAGGAAATAAGTTTGGGCTCAAAGTGTATGATAGTTTCAGAGACAGATTCATGCTAGACAATGAGCCTGCCATAATTATTTTCCAGTGTCTCCACTATAAAGAATAAAATTGTGGTTAGGATTTTTGTCTTCAAAATTGTAATAATAGCCAGAGAAGGACCATACTCAGAATCTCATCCTAGCCTTTCTACCCTATGACTCATGAAAGTATGAAATTGGTTTTATTTTTATGGATAATGGTTAGGGTATTGTGGGAAGGTTGGAACCACAGGAAAGGTCTTAGCTCTGGTCACCACATAAGCCATGGAAAGGACTACAAGAGGATCAGGTAAGTGATACTATATTTGTCCTTTCCCTGTCATGCGTCTAACAAGAATTTGTTGAGACTGATATGAAAAATGAAGAAGATACAAAGAGAGAAGCTTAGGTTCTTTGTACCCTACTTGATGAAGGAGAAGACCATGAATTCTGCCACATTCTATTAACCACCTGGACAAACCTGGCCCCTCTTCAAATTATCTTAATTTAGTCTTAATCTTAGAATGACTGTGTTTCTTAGTAAGACACTGATTGATATAAATTTTCAGAGCATCTCTCTTATTCATTGACTTTTCTCACCCATCTTGAGCAATCTCAGCCATCCTTATAGTGTTTGAAAGAGAATGACTCTCATAGCTCATATGATTGAATACTTACTCGGTCCCAGTTGATGGAACTGTTTGGGAAGAATATGGAGGTGTGAGCTTGTTAGATATGGTGTGTCAAGGCGCAGCATTTAAGACTCCTGAAGCCTCCTACCATCCCTAGTGCACTCTGATTCTTCCCCTTATGTGTAGATCAAGCTGTCTCTCAGCTGCTGCTCTGGAGCCATGCTCATTTGTCTACTGCATGCTCTCTGATATGATGATTTTGACTCTAACCCTCAGAAACCATAAGATCAAAATAAACTCTTCTGTAAGCTGCTTTGGTCATGGTGTCTTATCACAGCAGTGAAAAAGAAACTTAGGCATATCTCATAGTTGTGCTCTGATACCTGGGCTTCTCCATATCCTGTGCTTTGTATTTTGGGTTAATATTCATATGTCATATACTTCCAGACTGAAAGCTCCCACCAAGTTCTCTACCTCTGCCCACTGCTAGCATTTCTTTAGTGCTACGGAACGGCCAGATAGAAAGTCCACTTATTCTTTTCATTCTGGCCTCTGCTGCCAGCCTGGACTTGTTCATTCTCAATGGTCTTGGTAGCTTTGGTTTTTGTTGTTGTTGTTGTTGGTGGTGTTTTGTTTTTAACCATCATTTTTATTGTTTAAATTTAGAGGTCTGAACTAAATTGCTCAATCATTACTTTATAGTAGTCTAGTCCAGAGGTTAACAGACCAATAAGTACACATTTTATGTTGTGTAGAACATATGGTGTCTGTCAGAAGTACTCAACTCTGTAGCCACTGACAATGTATAAAAGAATGGGAATGGCTATGCCCCAGAATATATTTTAATAAAAGCAGGTGGTGGGACGGATTTGTCCCTCAAGGTACAGTTTGCCGACTCTGAGTTCAACCTTTTCCTTTAGAACCTTCACATCTATCACTAGCAATGTGTTGGGTGTAAGGAACTTTAAACTTGTCTTTTGTCCTATTTGTATGAAAATCATAAAAATCATGACACCAGTGCAGGAAGTCTTAGCTTTGTCAGTTTAGAGGATTCTTGTCAGCAAGCATGCTTTTCTCACTACCTTATAAACACAGTCAAGAAATTAATTTTTTTCTACTTGTACATCTGCCTGTTTTCTGCATGTAACAGTGTAAGCAATAGCAAGTATACTATTTTCAGCCTAAAAGCTACTTTTGCAGTCTTAGAAATTTGATGAGAGAGCTAGTCAAAGAAAAATTCAAGCATGACATTCTTTCCTTTTAAAATAGAACAAATAAAATATCCTGATTCTGACCAGCACCTTAGAACTGCCACCCCAAATAAACCCAACTCAATCAAAATATGTCTCTATGTAAGTCCTCATGCAGAGGCATCCCCTCTACTGAATTGAACTCATTTGATTTTAACTGTTGCCTGAGCACTTTTACAACATCCAACCCAACGTATAAAATTTGCCCCATCTGAGAAATGTCCCTACACCAACTGACCTGCGGATTAAACAATGTCCCTAACAAAATACAGCAATTCTTCAATTCAAAAATTCACATGAAATCTCAATGAACTCCATACAACCAAAAACAATTATTTTTAAAGAAGAACCAAACTGGAGGTCTCACTATCCTTGACTTTGAAACTTACAACAAGTCTAATCAAAACAATGCGGTACTGGCATAAAGACAGGCATATAGGCTGAAATAGAATGGAGAGCCCAGAAATGAATCTAACATATGGTCAAAATGATTTTTGATGAGTATGCCAAAACTGTTCAATGGAGAAAAGTCACTCTTCAACAAATGGTGACAGAAGAATGGCCCACATGCAAAATAATGACAGTAAACTCCCACTTCACATCACCACCATTAACAGTCAACCAAAACACAAATGTAAGAGCTAAAGCTTTCAAACCCTTAAAAGAAAACAACAGTGGAGAGCTTTATAGCATGGGCTTTGATAATCATTTCTTAGCTCAAGTGATAAACAGCACAAATGACAAACGAAAATTTGGAAAATTTATCTGCATCAAAACTAAAAGTTTTGTGTATTAAAAGGCACTATAAAACAGAAAAGAACACTCATGGAAGGAGAAGATAGAGATG